>NC_137505.1:5927500-6115000 GCF_041902795.1 Electrophorus electricus | reverse complement strand
TCCTGGTTGAGCCGTAGCTTATTTAGGTGTCTTATTTATTTACACATTTGTTCCTCCTCACATGTTTAGTGTAGTCCTGGATTACTTATACATTGTCAGCCATTTAATGAATCCTGTATCAGCAATATGTGTTTTATCATTGCTTTGGATGAAACTGTCTGCCAGATGAATGTAATGTGTGTTTGTGTACGCGTGTGTGTGCGACAGCCTGGCGGGACAGAGGGCATACACACATAGCGGGAGGGTGAGACATTCCACCTCGGGTTCCTCGGCGTCGGACTCTTCCAGTGAGTCAGAGAGCAGCGGCCGATGTTCACGCAGCCCGAGCCCCGGAGAACAGCCCCGGTCTGGGTCACCCTGCCAGCCACCCACCCTGGCCCCCGGCAGACAGGTACCCCCTACCCACGTTGCCCGGCTTTCTCCGGAGCAGCAGCTGCTTCGGGTGGGCGGTGGAGGTATGGATGTTGGGTGGAGTGGGAAGGAGGAAGCTCTGGGAATGACTAGGGGGCGAGGAATGCGAGTGAGACTTCAGAGGCGGAGGCGGGGGGGGTGGATTGGGGTGGGGGTGGGAGGCTCAGGCCTCTGAGAATTTAGGAGCATGCTGTCACGTTGGCGAGTGGACACCCTGCGAACTGAAGAGCCAGGCGTGTGGGCCACAACACAGGCAGAGGGACGGAACAAGGCGCTCTGTGACGCACCCGGACTCAGGATCTTTAGCTGTGGGTCCTAGCCGCTCTGCACGGCCCTAGAGAATTCCGCTCGCTGTACGTTTTCCTTCCCGTGTGTCTTTAAGCAGAGGTGTAGGGTTGCAGAGGGGAACAGATCTGTGTTTGAGGAGGGCTGGAGGGGCTAATTGTTGGCGGAGGCGCAGGGTGGCTGTGTGTGTGGGGGGGGGGGGTCCGGCTACTGTGGACCTGCTCGGCCGTATGAATGAAGGTGCCTGTGCGATCCGCTCGACCTGCCTCGGCACAGAGCACGCGGCGCGCGGGAGCTGTTGGGGCGCGCAAGGACGGAACCGCATGTGGTTTTCATCTACGTGCAGCCATGGAGTGTCTGTGAGGAAGGCTCGGAAACGGCACGCGATTCCAGGTAGAGCAGGACGGGAGGGAGGGAGGGAGGGAGAGAGAGAGAGAGAGAGAGAGGTGGGGGAAGAGAGAGAGAGAGAGAGCACAAGAGATGTAGTGTCTTTTCTGGAAGGAGAGAGGGATGAGGAAGGGTGGGTGTTTGAGTAGAGGAGAAGAGGTTTAAATTAGCACTGGTCAGCTACCAGAGGGAATCAGGGAACTAGACTGCCCTCATTCCTAAGTGTGCCTGCAAGTGAGTATTATCCCATTTCCACCTAACACAAGTACGCCTTTACTTTTGTGAAGTTTTGAGGTAAAGCCATTAAGGGTATGGTCATTGTGTACCGCGGTGGAACAGAAATCTGTCGTATAATGTCTGGAATATCAGGGTTAAATGGAGGGAGTTGTAGCTGGGATCAGCGTGACGAGTGCTGTTATACTGTTAAACTGTTAAAGGTGTAGAGACCCGTATTGGTTAGGCAGGGTGATGAAAGAGCTGAAGGAGTAATGTTTGTTTTCTCTCTCTCTCTCTCTCTCTCTCTCTCTCTCTCTCTCTCTCTCTCTGTGTTTACATAGTCCTCTCTGAGTCATTTGAATCTTCATGTCAAAGAGTCCGCGCTTGAAACCAATTTGTCTTGCTTTCTCACCCATGTGAATTCTTTCAGTTACAAGCAGATTATTTCATGACATCTGCCGTATAACAATAAGTGTATATGTGCTTTTTAACAATGTCGTGAATTTGTTAAACCCTGTGGTCTTCTGGCATTAGCAGTCTGGCCATCTCTAATGGTTCAAGGGTCCGTCATGCCATTACTGAACTGGGTTATAAAAGGTATAGATATATATGAATTTACAAGGGTTGCCAGTGTTTCACAAAGAAATGAACTGGGTTATGTATGAATTTACACGGGTTGCCAGTGTTTCACAGTTCACTTAGCCTCTTAATGCTTCTAAGGATCAATTTTAATATTTCAAAATCTCTGTGTTTTCAGGGTACTGTGCTGTAATGGAGTGTTGTGCTATCCATTTTACCACACTTTCATATACATGTTGCAAAATAAATTTTGGTTATAGTAATTCTATAATAATAACAATGACGTAACAGAATGAGCTTTATTGTTCTTACTTACTATACGATACCGTTTAATTAAGGAGCAATATTACAATATGACTGTAATGTTGTAACATTGATAGTGAACTTTTTATTTTTACTTCATCTCTTCGTTCTCCACAAACAGGACCCATCAGTCACACACTGGCAGCTAGACAAGTGGTTCGAGAAAGTTCGCAAGAACCGTCCGTCAGTCGATCGCGAGCTCAGAGGCGGTCCGAGTTCCAGTGCCGCCTTCCGGTCCAGCCCAGGCCTGTCTCCCGGGAGATACTGGGAGCGTGATCCGAGCCTGGGGTCCAGACAGGACTACAGCCCTAGATACAGTCCTGTGCCCAGCCCTCAGTTTGACTACAGACAGAGTCCTTACTCCAGTCCAGGGTACAGCACATGCCCAAGCCCCGGAAACAGCCCCGGAAACAGCCCCGTGCCAAGTGTTTGCCCCAGCCCTGGTGCCAGCCCGCAGGGGAACCGTAGTCCAAGCCCTCTGCCCCTTCACCCACCCAAAAGCCCCAGCCTCGCCCCTGCCTCTGCCTCTCCCAGGCTCACCTCCTGTCACCGGGGTCCCGCTCACCGGGAAACCCCCAGGCCTCCGGCACGGCCTACTCTCGCCTCCGGTCCCGCGTGTCGGCCTAAGGCGAGGCCGTGTCCGGACCACAGGGCGCAGCGTATTAATGAGCCAAGGCCCAAAGATTCCAGACCGCCTGCTTTTCCCAAGCACCACGCCAAGCACAGCTCCGCTCACAGCGAGACTCCACACCGGCCCAAAGGCCCGAGCAGAACCAGATCCAGTCCGGCGCCAAATTCCAGTCCAAGGCATCGGACGGGGTACAGTTCCGGGCCAAGCCCGAAAGCAAAATCCGGGCATCCGTCCTCCGCCGCCCCCAGCACCCAGCGCAGCCACACACACGCCGATGCTAAGAGCAAATTCGGTTTAAACGCCAAGCCGAAACATAGCTCCACCCCCAAACCCAAGCACGCCGCCCCCGGCGAGACGAGCAGTCGCCCCGCCCACGGGCCTGACCCAGACGCCGCAGACCGGCCTCTGTCCAAGCCAGCATCAAGACGGACTCCCAGCCCGAAGCCGAAGGGTAAGACCAGAGAGGTCCCTGCGCCCGTCCTCGGGCCCTTTCAGAAGGAACCGAAGGCCAGAGAGAGGGGGCAGGCCCAGGGTGCAGCCCCGGTCCGAGTCGCTGAGGCCCAGAGGCGGGGGAGACTGGCGGAGGAGCAGCTCGTAAACCAGCGCCGGGTCCGGAGCTCTGCGGGGGAGGACGAGGAGGAGGAGAGGACGAGGAAGAAGAGGAAGAAGGGGCATCATGTGGAGTGGCGAGCGGTACAGCCCAAGCAGAGACCCCACACTAACAGCCAGCACCACCCCCGCGAGCGCGGCCGACCTGAGTGGGCGGAGCCCAGAGAAAGGAAGAGGAGGCGGAGCTGCGAGGAAAGCTCCTCCCACCCCGGAGCCGTAGGTTCCAACCCTTCTCCGCCTCTCTCACCACCCAACCCGGCGCTCGCGGTCACTCGCAGATCTTCCTCCTCCTCCTCCTCGTCCTCGTCCTCCCCCTCGTCCTCTTCCTCAGAGTCTTCCTCGGAGTCTGACTCCGAGCCTGGCCCGCCCCCGAACGTCGCCAAGGTCCCCGCGGACTCCACATCCAGCCGGAGGCCCATTTCGAAGCGGAGGCCTCCGGCGCCTAGCGGGCCCGCGGAGTCCGGAGCGTGCGCGGCCCACCACGCCGGGCCCGACGATCCGTCCCCGGCGAAAGGGCAGCAGCATCGGGGAAAACACAGACTCTACACCCTGGTGCCGTTCGGCCGGACAGAGCAGTCTAGCAAAGTCTCGCACAGAGGCCTGAGGGATCTGGTTGTGAAGATAGACCTCGCTCTCCTGACCAGAGTGCCTAGCACGAGCGAGGTTCCCCAGAGAAGGCTCTCGTCATCATCATCGACTTCTTCATCGTCTAAAACTAAAGAAAAAACACCCATGAGAAACCAGTACCACCGTGAGCCAGCAGAGGCCAGGGCTAAACGTAAGGTAAGGACAGATGAAGGACGTCTCGTGGAGACGCGCCGAGCTTTAACCACCTCTCTGACGTCTTGGCATTGTCTGTTTCCTGTCAGGCTGAAAACGGAGAGGCTCCGAGAGACAGCAAGAGAAGCCTTCTTCACGCGGACAAGGCCTCGTCTGGTTCTCACGCCGACGGCAGCGAGAATAAGGAGAGCCACGGCAACGACCCACAGAACGGGTATGAACGTCCACCCTCCGTTTACCCCTCCCACGCTTTACCAATTAGTTTACTGTTTCTATTCTGTAATGCAGCTTTTCCCTCAAAGAAGCCTGTGAAAACCGCACCGAGAAATCTGTTTCAGTGGCAGTATACTTGCTATTTGAGAAGTACTTTTACATTTTACATTTTCAAGTGTAATTATGAGCTGTCAGTCACTTCTGTGTCTATATTTGTATAGAATTTCCTGGATGTAAGAATATTGCAGTGATGACTGTAAATTGCTGATTCATCGAGCTCGCGAACGCTATTCCAACTCTCACGGCCTTGTGGCTTCCTCGTTTATGCGGGGCCTCGCTGTCTCAGAAAGGCACTCGCTGTGTCTTAATGTCTAAATACCTCAAATATAGCTCCATCCGGACGGGCACGAGTGTCAGGTTACTGTCTTCAGCCCACCACGGGCCAGAGGTCTTGAGAAATATTATTGGTTGCTTTATATCCAGACATGGCGAGGATTATTTTTACACCAAGAGGCCCGTGTCCCCCCTCTCCCCCCCGTCGGCCGTGAAGACGCAGAATTCCGACCAGCAGCAGGCGCAGCGGGACAGGGAGCCCACCGTGAAAAAAACGCAGGTACCCAAGGCGCTCCACGGTACACACGGGCCGTTACGTGGCGCCTTGCGCCGCAGGTGATGGGAGAGGTAACGCCCGCCTGTTCGATCCAATCACCTTTTCACTCTAACCTCCACCCACCGCATCTGTAACATATGGTCGGCTACCACAGGCAATCATTCCGGCTCGTTTCCCCGTGTTTAGAAAAAACATTTTCTTTTCTTCTCTTTTCCAAACAGGGAAATTAGCTAAGACCAAATATTTATCTCCTGCCCAATAGTTTCTTGTATTGCCCAACATTTCTTCATGACGGGGAAATGCATTAAAATGATGTACTGCAGATTTTACAGAGCTTCCACTGAAAAGACACCACACTGTTGCTTTCATGGTGCGTGTGCACGCTTAGCTACAGCTCAGTTTGCGATTGTAAGTTTAGAGGGTTTTCATAGCTGTTGCAGTAAATTTGACAACGTAAATCCTTTTTTCAGTGGAAATCCTTTTTCCACACCCCTACACGTCCTAATAATGGATGAAGCCATGACATTTAAGCCCTCGTTGTCCCGTTGTAGGTGCAGAGATCTCAACCCAAGACAGAGTCAGAGTTTGCTGGCATGTCGGGAAACACGCAGCCTCCTTCTGGATCCTGGGTCCCACCAGCGAACCAGCCAGCGACCTCCCGAGGAACCGTGCCTTGCACCGACGTGTGAGTTATCTGCTGCAGTGTTTGGATCAGCGCTGGTGTCTAGTACATGACCCGGCCACTCGGACCACCAAATCCCCCTCCTTCCTCTCTATCTCCTCAGCTCACACCACGTGGAATACTACATGCACGAGGCCAAACGACTGAAACATCGGGCGGACGCCATGGTACGTCGGCACTTAGTTAGTCGTCAGTCCGGATCTGGAAATCGAGGCATTTAAAGCAAACGCGCGAAGGCACACACGTGAACGTGCTCGGCGGAGCGCGCGTGAGCCCCGCGCCATCTTCCCGGCCGGCGCTTTGACCCCTCTTTCCCCTGCCTCTCCCTCTCCCTGCCTGCTTCCAGGTGGATAAGCTGGGGAAAGCCGTCAACTATGTGGATGCCGCCCTGTCCTTTATGGAATGTGGCAAAGCCATGGAGGAGAGCCCCCTAGAGGCCAAGTCTCCTTATGCCATGTACGCAGAAACCGTGGACCTCATAAGGTGCTTGTGCTCTTTAACTCTCGTTTTGTTCTTCGGACCGTGTCCATTCTTTTCTTTCTGTTTCTGTTAGTGCAGTGGCTAAACGACAGTGGACACCTGTTAATCTAGTTTCCCACGCAGGCTGTTCCTGGAGGCTTTGCTTAGCCAATGAAAACAGCGTCACAGAATGACTAAAATTCTGACGAGAGCTGTTCAAGACATTCAGTACCAGCTCCTGGATAGTTAAGAGTTACTTCCAATTATAGTTAACAGACATTCTTGCAGGACCGCTCGTTAGAATCTCATTACTGCAAGAGTTGATGAAGTAGCCAGTCACAATCATGCGCACGCACTGGCACACAGGCTGGCGCACGCGCGGAGACTCGCGCTCGGTGTTTGGGAGCAGACGCTGCCCAGTTCTCACAGTGGTGTGTCCGCTGCTGTTGTTGATACAAACTCTCTCTCTCTCTCTTTGGCAGATATGCCATGAGACTGAAGAGTCACACAGGCCCCGCAGCCAGGCAAGAGGACAAGCAGCTGGCTGTGCTCTGGTAAACATGACACCATCTAGCACAAACTGGCCGCCACCAGCACGGTCTTTTTTTAACCCGTTTATTTTTGTGTCGGCGTCGGCCAGTGGCACAACAGCGCCATCTTACTGCAATGCGGGACATAACAGCTGACAGAACGGTTCCTCTCAAGTGCGTGACCTCCGACACTCATTACTAGCCACTTTGATTGAACCCTCAAGCGATTTTCTAGTAGCTGGGTCAAGGCTACTAGCACTTCACCCAGTGAGAGCTGCTTCTGTGGACCTCTCATGAACATTCGCACAACTTAAACCCGGGTGGTCAGCGATCCATTCGGCGCTGCTGAACACAGCCTTAAAGCCACTCAAAGCAAGCGTGTAAAGGAATGGTAGTCTGGCAGGGTAGCCGTTTTAATTTCGAACAAATCTCTTTGTGCGTCTGGATCATAGTTTCCGTTGTCTGGCTCTCCTGTACTGGCAAATGTTCCGGCTGAAGAAGGAGCATGCGCTGAAATATTCCAAAGCACTGCTGGACTACTTTAAGGTACGTCTACATCTGGAAACATTTAGATCTAAAAGTGGCGTTCAGGAACAGAAGCACATAGTTACGGAAATTACTGGAAGAAAAAAACAACAACAACAAAGTTGAGTTTACCTCTTATACACCCTTAGCTGTACGGTATGTGAGTTAGGAGCGGTTATTTATTTATATTGGTATTTACGTGTGTCTGTTCTTACAGAGTTCTCCAAAAGTGCCTCACACTCAAGCTTCCTGGAATGATTCCACAAAGTAAGGCAGCATTATGTCTTCACCTCGCTTGTAGCCACGGACTTGTTTCAAACATCGACCTGCAGCCGTACGCACTGAGTATGTGAGTGTGTGTTATTCTTCAGGGGAAACGTACTTCCATCTTGTGCCTCCCCTGTCGGTTTAACGGGACCTCCGTCTGGCTGCTGTTCCGCCTCCCCGTTTATTAGCATTCCCCAGCGCATCCACCAGATGGCAGCAAACCACCTCAATATCACCAACAGCGTGCTCTACAGCTATGAGTATTGGGAGGTGGCCGACACCTTGGCCAAGGAAAACAAAGGCGAGTCCGGTAGCACGTCAGGGTCTTCTCCCCTGTGTGCTGTGGCCTGCTTTACCTATACCAACTTTAACTGCAGTTCTCTAAATTCTAGAAACTAAGGTTATTTATTTTACAAGTGCTAGAAGACCAACATAAAAATTAGCAACATTTTAAAAAGACCTACAAAGATAAAGGTAATCATTATTTTAATTGGTTCTCCTTCCCACTCTCTCTCTCTCTCTCTCTCTCTCTCTCTCTAACTATAGAGTTCTTTAACTATCTGAACACGTTAACTGGACCCCTGACTCTGCACAGCAGTATGGCCCATATAGTTCAGTACACCAGACAGGGACTGCAGTGGATTCGAATCAGCGCCCATTTGTCTTGACGCCCTTGGCATGGGGTACCAGGGCTCTACTATACTACATGCTGTACTGTACTACACGATACACTGTAACCTGGACATTCACCCTGCCATGGAATCACTTCAGTTTTTCTAAGCAACCAGCTATGTATTCGGACAGAAGTCATGTGCTCCCACTATGAGACCTCAGAGACGCTGGCAGACTAGGGGACTAGGTGTGGGTTTGCTGCCTTTTAAGAGCAGACAAGGAGCCTTTTTTCTGTCTGCAAGTTCCTCCCCAGCCAATAGTTAACTGAGGCAGGTTTGGATACCAGTTTTACATTTACAGCATTTAGCTGACACTTTTATCCATAGCAACTTATAATTATGACTGAGTACAACTTGAGCAATTGAGGGTTAAGGGTCTTGCTCAGGGGCCCAACATTGGCAACTTGGACAGAGATCATGGAACTTATCAGTGGTCGGGCTTGAACCAGCAAGTCAAGTACCTTAACCACTGAGCTACCACTGCCTTAATCCCTTAGCTAGGAATCAAACCCAGGTTAACTGCTTGGAAGGCAGCTATGCTCCCCACTATAGCACCAACACAACCAGCATTCATGCAAGTCTCAAACAGCAGACCTTGATTTCTTTAACCTTCTAGAGTATGCACATTTGACTAAACTTTGACTAGGCCTCTATGATGAAGGTGGGAATTCTGTATTTAAGTTGAGTCCATTAAGAATGTGAGGATATCTGTGAGGATTTCTCTACTTTTTGTACATTATTTGCCAAATGTGCCACATTTTTATACAGCATCTGATTTCAAATATCTTTCTACCATTTTAATACTTTGTATATTTAAAAAACGGGAACTGGTGTGGCTTTTAACAGTGACTTGTAGTTCTCGAAAAATGCCAGAAGAATAATGTGAAGACACTCCTTATCTTTGTGGGTTTTTTTTATTTTATTTGTGCATTTTTGACACATTTAAAAGCTTTGTAAACGTGGTTGGTGTGTATTTTTTAAAACTGAATTTTTATAAAGATTTTTGTGCAATAATATCTGTTTTGTCATTATGCGTGTGCATAATGTTGTTTCATTAAGCAGTCGGGCTATTTGACATGTGCACAGCCTATGCAATAATTGAAAAGTTAGACCGTTAGAAGAAAAGTTAATTAAACAAAAGTTAATAAACACTTTTTTGGCAGTATGACCGTGCAACTTTGTCAATGTCAACACTGCCAAAGCAGAGTTCACTTCCCTAAATAAGCAGCATCTGTTTGTTTGGTCACTGTGACCAGCTAATTTATTTGTTTTACGTTTTTAATATGACCAATTGAAATCTATCCTATAAAATTATTAGTTGTAGACACATTTTCTTCAAAATAATAATATGGGATTAGTCTTTCAAAAGACATACATGTATGCACTAAGAATATCCTCTTTAGGTTTAAATGAAATCCTTTTTTATCCAATTCAGATGGATAACTCGATAAACCGACTTTCATCTGATAGAGTAACAGATCTCTATTAAAGCATATCAAACCGTGCAAAAACATGAGACTGAGATCGTGGACTGCTGAAGTCTAGACTATTTCTCCTAGTTTATCCATCATCTTGGTAGGATGGTGTGTATGAATTCAACCAGCTAACTCCCAACCCTGGATTTATCCTGCAGTCCAGACTATTTCTCCTGGTTTATCCATCATCTCGGTAAGGTGGTTTGGAGGTTTCTACCCGTGTGTAAGAATTCAGACAGCTAACTCCCAACCTGATTTACCCTGCAGGCTAAATGAACCCAAACGTTTTGGACTTATCCTGCAAGCCAGATGAACCCAAACGTTTTGCACTTATCCTGCAGGCTAGATGAACCCAAACGTTTTGGACTTATCCTGCAGGCTAGATGAACCCAAACGTTTTGCACTTATCCTGCAGGCCAGATGAACCCAAACGTTTTGCACTTATCCTGCAGGCCAGATGAACCCAAACGTTTTGGACTTATCCTGCAAGCCAGATGAACCCAAACGTTTTGCACTTATCCTGCAGGCTAGATGAACCCAAACGTTTTGGACTTATCCTGCAGGCCAGATGAACCCAAACGTTTTGCACTTATCCTGCAGGCCAGATGAACCCAAACGTTTTGCACTTATTCTGCAGGCCAGATGAACCCAAACGTTTTGCACTTATCCTGCAGGCCAGATGAACCCAAACGTTTTGCACTTATTCTGCAGGCCAGATGAACCCAAACGTTTTGCACTTATTCTGCAGGCCAGATGAACCCAAACGTTTTGCACTTATCCTGCAGGCCAGATGAACCCAAACGTTTTGCACTTATTCTGCAGGCCAGATGAACCCAAACGTTTTGCACTTATTCTGCAGGCTAGATGAGCCGCCGCGTCTCTCCGCCCACAGCCCCCCCCCCCTCCCCTCCCCTCCCCTCACTGAGCTGGAGCGCTGTAGTAGTTTTGTAACGCGAGGCCTGTCGTGCAATGCTGAAACTACACTGAGCGATTCAGACAAACGTTGTACCCTGTGCGTGTACAAATGGCTTCTGGCGTCGAGCGAGCGGAGCCTGGCGACAGCGAACAAGACGACGCGGAGGATGTGTACGAAGTGGAGAAGATCATCGATATGAGGGTGGCAGACGTGAGTGTGCTAACGCTAACGCTAACGCTAACGCTAACGCTAGCCGAGGGCACGCTACGATGCCATCTTGTTAGCTCACGCTAACCGACACAGACGTATGGAATTTAAAGGTTTTCTTTTAAAGAGAGTGCGTAATAGTTCATCCAGTAAAGCTGGTGAAAGACACATAAGATGACGGGTCCGAGGACGCAGGTTTACCTCAGTGTTCAGAAATGCTCGTAGTTAACGTTCGCTAGAATGCTAACTTAGCTAGGGTTAGCTACCCTGTCGTTAGCTAGCTAGCTAGTTAGCTGTCTAGCTGCTAGCTTAGCTCGCTAATTTCAGTCATTTGCTCCCACAGGCTAGCAACCTGAAAGCTAGCGGTTCATTATTAGCTGTGGCGGCAGCTGGGCTAGCTGGCTGTTTAGGTGTGGGCTTTCTGTTTACATAACGTCAACGTGCACGATATGTGAAATATGAAATATAAGTATATTTATCAAAGGCGGCGTTGACCAGTGTCCTATTCTCGATGCAAGATCAACCAGTAGTCGCTGACTGGTTTGCTGATACGATGCTGTTGACATGTCACCACTGGACAGCCTAGTGACCTGTCAGGGAAAACAACACCTCATGTCCCCGAGATTGGAAATGGATTCTGAAGTTGAATACCTTTCTCAAATATAACCCCAATGGCCTGCCTGCTGCAGTCAGGATTCGTTTAGCTTTGCCCCACATATAAGCCGCACACGCTTTCCGGCAAGTATACTTTATCTTAAGCCCGTGGGTTTTAAGGCTACGGTAGTCTGGCTCCTGTCAAAACCCCCCCCCCAGTCGCATGACATCATTGCACAGACCCTGACGTGCTCTCCTTCTGAAGCCCGAGCTGATTGCTGTAGCTCTGTGATCTACTTCAAAGCAGACCTGCTCCTTTTATTGGATCCTTTAGGCTGCCGAGTAACAGTATGACAGTTTATAACTGCATTTTGCATTCTGTTTCTGATTAGTCCGGTCTGGCTGTGTCTCTCACTTTGGTAGCAGCGTCCGGACAGTGTCTAGGGAAATATGCATGTATTTATGCATTTTCCGCAAGCATGCTGTTTTCTGCCAGGCCTTATCGATAGCCTGAGCACAGAATCTGCCCACAAGTCATTAAAGCGTTTAGGGTGGATGGGGGTGAATGCGTACTGGAGGAAGAGACGTTGCAGTGTGTGAGACACTCCGTCATGGCATGTGGCTTCAGTGTCCTGCAGAAAGTGACAGTTGCTTTACAGCCATGTGCTGTGGAAGGTTAGTATGGTAACAAGAAACCCTAACACAGTCTGTGCACAGCTGGGCTGCAACTCAATGGACTATTCCTCCCATTGGTTCATTTCGGGAAAATTTAGTGTGGTTGAGCGGACGCGTGTGCATGAATGCATGTGTACGTGTCGTGTTTGTAGCAACGTTGGGGTAAATCAGGACTTGGAGAGGGTTGCATAATGACATTTAAAAAATGCAATTGAAACAACAGTTCATATGACTTGTTTGACCTCATGTTGATGATGTATTGATATTTTATTGAGTTTTACTTGTAGTTTGAAGGACTAAGGGTCCAGGAGCCAGAACTGAATGTTTTGAGTAGTTGCCTTCATAGATTTTCTCTCTTTGTTGTTCTCCTGGACTGAGGAAGACTTCAGTAACTCCTTGCATGGGGAACATGGATCAAATATGTCCTCTGTGACTTGGCCTATTGTACTATTAATGTCATTGTGTGTGTGCACGTTGTCCCAGTTATCACTGAACAGTGTGGCTGCGTGATGAAACTCACAGCCAGAAAGGGCTCTGGGATAGTTTGTCATTCCAAGTTTCACTGAATTGACTGTGCTGAACATGGCACTCTGTAACGGAGGCCTCACACTTAACGTTGGCACTGTGCACAGCTCTAGGTGCGCAACCATACCCCGGTTGAAGAGAACACCTGAGAGAATGCACACACCTTGGTCTCGGTCAACGGCAGGTGTCGATGCTTGCGTTTGAAGTTCAAGAGTAAGATGGAGTGACATCACGACAGCAATTATGAATCATGAAAGCAACGATCACCGAAGATGAAGGAGGTGTGGGGAGGAAACGCCCGTGCTGCCCACTCGGAGGCAGATGAATGCACATCATTGTGTGCCGAGCATTCAAGCGCTGCCCAGAAACACAGGCAGACGGGCGGTACCGCTGGTTACTGTTACTTAGCAAGATTTGCGCATAATGAACATCCATGGAAGTCACCTGTGTGTCCCAAAAATAGACTGCTGATGGTTCCAACAATGCAGTCCCTGTCAATCAAATAGACACTACATGAGGACACCTGTTGTGCTTGTCTGTTGTTTTATAACGTCACAGTTTCCCCAAGACTGACTGCGTAGAAAATGGGTTTTTAATGATCGACTGTACTGTATCTAGGTGCTGTACTGCACAAATATTGTTGTTGTTGTTTGGAAGGATGCAGCAGGCTGTGTAAAATGACCCATCCTTTTGGACTCTAGGGGGAGGTGCAGTACCGCGTGCGATGGAAGAATTATTCCTCAGATGACGATACCTGGGAGCCCCAGGCTCACCTGGAGGACTGCAGCGAGGTGTTGCTGGCCTACGAGAGGTCCCTAGCTGAGAGGAAGCCCAAGAAAGACTCTGGCATGGTGAGATTCTCTCACCACCTCGTCCCTCTGAGTCAGAGTCCACCCCCAGGTTATGCGGATTAACCTTAATTTGAAGGTTAATCTGAAACGTTGGGGTAATTTGTCTTAATGCATCTTGATGTCAAGATTTTTGATCTTTGTTTGTTTGTTTGTTTTCCCATCCCCAGAAGCTACCTATGAAGAGTGACCTATTTGACGCCAACTCAGAAAGCGAGAGCGATAAAGAACGGCCAAAAGAGTCACCGATGATGACGATGATGATGAAGAAGAAGAAGAAAAAAAAAAAGCACGCCGAGGAGTCGGAGGACGAGAAGACGGCGAAGGACAAGAAGAAGAAGAAAAAGAAGGAGAAATGGAAGGATGACAAACCGCTGCCCGCGCCAGAGTCCGAGGAAGAGGATGACAGGGTCCCCACGCCGCCGCCGAGGAAGGAGAAGGCAGTGGACACCAAGAAGAGAGTCATCGAGACGGACGACGAAGATGATGACGACGGCCCGGCCGTGGCCAAGAAGCACAAGAAAGAAGGCAAGGCGAAAGACGCGGTCCGGCCGAAGAAGGAGGTCAAGGTCAAGGTCAAGGTCAAGTCAAAGCGGGAGGTCGAGAGTTCGGGAGAAGAGACGGACAGGAGCGACACGCCGTCGGAGCCGCACGCTGACGACGGCGCCGCCGGCGACCCGAACGGCGGCCCGGCCAGAGCAACGGCTCCCAAAACCGCGGAGAAGGCGCCCCGCGGGGAGCCGAGCAAACCGAAGAAGAGCAGGCCGGAGCCGAGGACGCAGGGTTTCAGAGACCCCACCCAGGACAAGAAGGTGAAGAAACCGGACCCTCCGGCACTGCCGGCGCCAAAGGAGAGCGGCCCGGGCAAGCTGCGGAGTCTGACCAGCAGCAAGAGCGGTGGCAAGTCATCCCGCAGCGAGGACGAGCCCGAGCCTGGCGACGCCGCCCGGGCCAAGCCCAGGGGCAAGGCTCAGGACGCCGGCCTTCCTCCGCAGAGGGACACCTCCGTGTCGTCCTCCTCCTCGTCTTCCGTGGCCTTGGCTCCCCCGACCAAGCCTAGAGAGGAGGAGCCGAGGGAGGAGGGCGGGGAGAGGGGCGGGGCGCCCAATAATCTCTTTGAGAAGTTCCTGCTCACATGTGAGGCCAAGGACCGCATGCCCAGGAAACAGGCCGTTCACACGACGCCAAAGGTACAGGCCGCCGCGTGCATCAGTTTACTGGTTATTGATTGATCGATTTATTTATTTGTTTGTTTGTTTTGGATAAGTGTACCTAAAGATTCTGTGATCTTATTAGCATTTTTTTTTTTTTTTTTTTTTTCATATTTCAGAATTCAGTGAAGACTGACAAAAAGGTGAAGCTAACGAAGGAGTCTCCAGGGCTGAAGCCTGATTCTGACAGGACGGAGAAGACTAAGGAGGGTGAGGGAAAAAAACGTCCCCGAAACACGCCTCTCACCTTGTGCATTGAATCTTAGAAGCAGCATCTTTACAAATGCTGTTTTTGTCATTCTCCGCAATCCTCCTCGTTGCCAGGCCCAAGAGCTGGTCAGAGTCCTGTTTCCATGGAGACAGATGAGAAACAGGAAAAGGGCACGACGGAGCCGGAGAAGGGCGACCGGTCCGACGAGCCCGCCTCCAAGACCGAAGAGGAGCAGCGGAGGAGGAAAGAAAGGCTGGAGGAAGAGGAGCGGAAAAAGAGGGAGAGGGGAGCGAGGGCAGAGGAGGTGCGCCCGGAGCGCCGGGCTGCGGTGGAGGCGGTGGCGTCTCCCGAGTCCACGGAGGACGCCCGGTGGAAGGAGCGACGGAGACGCCGGCGGGAGGACAGCGAGTCCCGCCTCCTCGTCGCCTGCGATGACAATCAGGACCTTCAGGACGCCCTGGAGCGCTCTGACAAGACTCCTGGTGTGTACTCCCATCGGCGGGGAGGCTCGCTCTACCTTCACACGCCGTCTGGCGTTCAGACCTTTTGGTGGCGGCGCGGTTGGCCGTTATTTTTAGCCGTGCAGGGTGGTGTGGGGAGATGATGTTTCGGGTGATATGGGCACAGGGCCTGGCTCACGTCCACCGGCCTGCGACAGCCTCTTCGCATCCTGAACTCAGATTTACTCTGAAACAGCGTCTCGTGTGTATGAAACCGTCCGTGCAGTTCTCAGATCAGCGCCGTGCCGTTTAACGTGACTTATGTCGAAGTTTGCACAAGCTTGACTAGAACATAAAAAAAAAATGCCTTCTGCATTTGTTGATTGTGCGCGCGCGTGTGTGTTTGCTGCACGTATATTTGTGTTCCGATAGACAGGGGACCACCGTCACTTAACCTGGGGGTGGAGCTGAAACTTGACTGGATGACTCTGGAGGACTTTCAGAAACACCTGAACGGAGAGAACGAGAATCTCTCCCCTCTCGCCTTAACGCCCGGTAGGTTTTACACACACACACACACACACACACACACACACACACACACATACACCCCTCTAAACACACTCCCTCCGCACAGTCGTAATCATGCAGTTCCAGCCCGGCAGCATGTCTCTGATAAACAGCCGTTTTTAGACTTCCTTCCCTTCTTGTCCACACTCGCAGCTGAGCTACGGGAGGCTGTCAAAACTGGGAATTACCTGACAGTGAAACGAGCACTCAGTTCCAAAGAGGACTACAATCTAGACCAGGAGGTATGTACTGCTCCCGTCTCTCCGACAGCACTACCTGCTGGCTGTGTTTCCAGGTGAAGGAAACACTCTTCACCATACAGTCCCAGTGGAGAGTCAATGAAACAGTGCCATGACTCTTCTGAACTAGATCTGGGGTTGTCTCTAGATCTGCTAGATCTTTTTTGGCTGAAAAGGTGCCCAAGACCAGCGTTGATCTCTGAATGCTGTGTGAACACTACGAGAATGCCTCGCCTGCTAGTGACTTTAAGGCCTTCGTATGTACTTCCAGCCGATGCACCATGCATTCTCAGCGTAACCCACGCTGCCCCCTACAGGACTCCAGTGGTATGTCGCTGTCCATGCTGGCAGCGGCAGGGGGACAGGACGACATACTGCGTCTGCTGATCAAGAAAGGCGTGAAGGTGAACGGGCGGCAGAAGAACGGCACCACGGCGCTCATGCACGCTGCCGAGAAGGTAACCTGACCACCGCGCCCCTCCCCGCTGACCCCACCAAGCCCCCTGCCTGCAGCAGGCACACGGCTCTGTCCCCGCGCCCCACAGCCAGTCACCGGTCACGCCTGTCGAGGGAAGCGCCGTGCCAGCTCTCGTCTCGTTTCTCCTCCGCAGAACTTCCTGACGACTGTGGCGATTCTCCTGGAGGCTGGGTCATGCCTGAACGCTCAGACGCTGGGCGGGGAGACTGCCCTCATGAAGGTGACGAGAGACTTGCCGTCATGTAGTCATCTGACAAATTAAAATACAACACACTTCTATACCGCGTTTTCCTGCAACTAATGTGGCTAACGGCTGAGAGTTTTAACAGGCTTTCGGTCTGTCCTCCGTCGTTAGGCATGTAAGAGGGGAAACGCAGACGTAGTGCGCCTCCTGCTGGAGTGCGGGGCAGACTGCAACATCCTGTCCAAGCACAAGAACACTGCCCTGCACTTTGCCAAGCTCAGCAACAACCTGATGGTGTACGACCTCATCAAAGACCACATTGAGACGTGAGCATGCCGTGGACCCAGAAACTGCCAGATTCTGATCATCTGCACACGTTTCCTGAACCCTGAGAGATTGTGTGGAGACATGGTGTGATTTCCTCTGTGTTTTACAGTCTGCTGACCGTGGCGGAGGAGACGATCCGTGCGTACTTCGAGACGCGGCTGGCCCTGCTGGAGCCAGTGTTCCCTCTCGCCTGCCATCGTCTGTGCGAGGGGCCGGATGTCTCGCTGGAGTTCAACTACAAACCCCCACAACAGGCACCTGGAGAGGGTAAGGACTCGGACACTGGACCGCCGTAAATCTGCAGTTTCCCAAGCCAGTCTTCAGGGATTCCAGACGGTCAGCAGGTTTTGCTCCGTCCCTGCACCCAACACAGCTGAACCGAACAGAGCAGAACGCTGACGGCCTCGTGCTGCCATGTTGGGATCCAGGTTGGAGCGTAAACAGGGACTGGCCGGGAAACGCCGCGTTGATGGGTGTCGTGTGTGTGCGTGGCTGCGTGCGTGGCAGGATCGGGTGTGCTGCTGTTCATCTTCCACGCGAACTTCATGAGTGAGATCACTGCCCGGCTCTGTGGCCCCTGCAGCGTCCACGCCGTCATCCTCAACGACAAGTTCCAGCTGCCCATCTTCCTCGTAAGCCCGTCACCACGCTGTTTCAGCACCTGTTCACGCTCTGTCCTACCCTCCTCTCTCTCCTTTCAACTTTATTCTGTTATTTTAGACTGTACCAATGTTACATACCGATGTAACGTTAAACATTTATGGACTTAGGCCAGGGATGTTCAGATTGGGTCCAAACCGAGTGAGCAGTCGTAATTTACTGAACAAGTCATGTAACTGGGCAAAAACTGGGATAAATCTCCCGGACCTGGACCTAGTCGTTTGACTATTTCTGCCTTAGCAGGCCATCTGCAGGCCATCTGACTCTGTGTGCCCTTCCCCTGACAGGATAGCCACTTTATTTATTCCTTTAGCCCGGTTCAAGGAACAAACAAGCTCTTCATTCGCCTAGCCGAGTCGCCGACCGCCAAGGTAAGGGAGCGCGGGTGTGTCGGGGAGTCCAGTGACACAAACACGCGCACGTGAGGGTGACGTTCTAATCGGTATGAATCTTACTTTGTGTCCACAGGTTAAACTTCTCATTGGTGCCTACAGAGTCCAGCTGCAGTGAGGCCCCAAAACCCAGTCAGACTCCAGCCCAGAACCCGAGTCCCCGAGTCCGAGAGAGTCATTTCCCAAACCTCCGCTCTCTGTCACAAGGCAGACCAAGCAGAAGAGGCACTACACGCTCGGTGTCCGTTATGGTTAATCACCCGGAAAGAAAGGCCCAGAGACACTACCTGCTTTTCATAGCGATCTCTGAGGCACACACTCAGTAAAGTGTCAGAAATGCTTTGAGTTAAAAGGATTTCTGACGTGTCCAAACATTTTGGATAGCCTCTTTTTGCAAAAGTCAGAATCTGTACAAGATGGACAATGGTGTAAGGTTCTACTGTTCATTTGTAAATCTGTTTGTAAAGTTATTTTCTTCTTTTTAAATACAATAATTTATCACTCCAGATTCACCCACAGTCCTTTGTCATTGCTGTTTATAATAATGGACTTGGTGTGCGTGTGCGCATTTGTGTAGGAATGAGAGCATGTCGGTGAGTACTTCTTGCCCCCTGTGTTAACTTTGTGGGACCAAGATGAGACTGAATCTTCCAGTGAAGAGTCCTGCATGTAATTGAGACTTTACTAATTAATTCTGTTATTTTACACTGAACGTAATGGATATTTTGGGCAGACTGCAAGAGAAGGATGGTTTCTGTATGATGCGTACTATGCTAATGGCCTTGAGTTCGACCCGTGTGTGTGTGGGTGTAGGTGTGTGGGTGTGGGTGGGTGCGTGTGCGTGTGGGTGTGTGTGGATGGATAAGGGCTGTTAACTGCTTATTGGAGAGAAGAGCCATGTCTAATAATGCAGTTTGTTTCGAAATAATAAACGCTACCATTAATATTAGGATGATCTCCATTTGTGTTGATTTCAGTTTGATTTTTTTTTTTTTTTCAGACACTTTTCTCTGCATTTGTTCAAAGGTATGTGTGGCAGAAGGCATATTCTGTTTTGGTTTAGCTTTCTTGTCATTTGATTTATATTGGCTGGTGAGAGATGGACAAGAGACTATCTGAAACACAGGTAATATGAACAAATATTTAACAGCTTGTGTTTTCATTTTCACTTCTCACCCGCGGTCAATCAAAGTCTAGACCGATTCACATTTGGGCTTTACATCCGAGATGTAAATCTCAGGCCACTACGCCTGAGATTCTTCTGGATACAGTGATGAATATCTCGTGGTTTTAATGTCGTCTCCACCTGGCGTGTGTGTGTGTGTGCGTGTGTGTGTGCGTGTGTGTGTGTGTGTGTGTGTGTGTGTGTGTGTGTGTGTGTGTGTGTGTGTGTGTGTGTGTGTGTGTGTGTGTGTGTGTGTGTGTGTGTGTGAATGCGCATAGCTTGGCTTCCTCAAGTAAACTACATATGTTTCCATAATAAATAATTTTTGTTGCTTACTTTATTAGAACCTTCCAAAAGAGATCTGACTTTGTAGTTGGGATAAATTTTTTTTCATAGTATAGATATTCTGACTCTTTTGGTAAAGACCTGCATGTCACATTTAGAAGCATGAACTCAAGCCTCTGTGAGTTTCATCTGTATCTGCATGTGAACGCTTGCCCGTCATTCACAGCTTCGTCAGGTGTTTATCTAACAGTGATGTCATTTCTGTTCATCTTGGGTATTTTGGTGGTATTCTTAATCCTGAGACCTTTGATGGTAATTTCATCTCAATATCCTCTCAAGATCATCTCACACTGTCAAGCACACGATGAGGTTCTAAATTTATGGGGAGGTATGTTGATCTTGTAATCTTAGTTCAGGAAGAAGCAGATCTAATCATCTATTAATCAATCTATGGCATTAATCTTATTAATCTTAGCAATTTTCCAGGTCTCTGTAATGGAGGGAAATGAACACATGTTTATTACCCCATTCTCAAATACAATAATATTGACTTTTTAGAGTGATGTGATATATATGTGAGAGGGTCCTTCAGAACAAAAAGATAAGATGTAGATTATTCATTTTAGTGATTAATATTCACCAAGTTCTGCATGAGCACAACTGTCATGACCCAAGGTACATAACCTAGGTGTGTAATGCCATCCTCTAGCTTTCAGAAAAGTCTAAATGTAAAGCTGGATAACAAGCCAGGGCTCAGGTAAGGCTTTCCACGTACGCTGTGTGTATTCCTCCTACTGCCATGCTGGACTATTGGTGTATTAACAGTTTAGGACACGCTAGTAAGGACCCTCTGCTAAGTATTCAAATTATAACACATGAATACATGTTGGAGTGCAGCTAGAGTAGACACACAATTTTACACAAAAAAAGGAGAATTGTGTTAGTAAAACATTTTTAAAAAGAGTGAGTGAAACCTTTTGTAGAGACTAAATGATGGATTAAATAACAGAGCTAGAGTGCAATAGACCAAACTTACCATTTGCACTCGCACAGAGGGGATATGGTGGATGGGGGGGTATACATCTAACCAGAAGTATACCCAACCTGTCCAGTGGTGGCACTACACATGCCGTGATGAAGCCACCCCAGCGGGCATTCATCCTGACGGACGTTGGCTCACTGCATGTCCTGGGATCTTTCATGGAGATGCTGACCAGATTCCCATATAGCAAAATGCAGAAAGGTCTTAGCTGTTAAAACATTCAAATCCTTAATTGATAAGATGTCAAATTCTTCATTTTAATGGTAGAACTCACACATTTGTAATTTTAGTGTTGCATGCAAACAGCTTCATAATTGGTTTAAAGCATCTCCAGATGTAATGATGTGAATCGAGGTCATATAAATTCAAATATCCACTCTATGCTGAAGCATTAAAGTAATAACAACTACTGAGAGCATTACAGAGCAACAGATACAGGCACTACTACAATAGTCACAGATTCCAACCAAAATGGAAGCCAGTCTTGTTCTGCAATAGGCCTATACCATAGTAATGGGTCGGGGTTGTTTATTATTTATTTATTTTTGTTTTATTCATTTATTTTGAGTCGGCTTTTTGCTCGATACAAAATATACGGGACTTTTTAGCTCGGTTCTTTTTTCCTAAATTGGACTCGGGACGGTTAATGGCTTTTCTTCACTTCCTAATTTCTATCGGTTTGCCTAGAGTAGCCATTACCATCGTTACTCGGGAATTAACCGGCTTCAATAGGCTAAACAACATTATATTGGCCTAGTTACATGGTACTAAGATGCAGCCAGTTTCTCAAAGTCTTGGGTAATTTCTAATATTTGCATGGTACTTCTAGTGTTCCACGTGTGACCTTCAAAATATTCCTGCTGAGCATTTCTGATGATTATATACTCGACACGCATGTCGAGGTGAGAATCTTGGCTCTCACCAGAACATTTCAAAACACGTTTTACGTTTTGGTGTATATGAGACTCCTGCGACATGGTGAACAGGTAGTCTGGCGGACTTCAAGGAGTCGTAAAAAAGGAACCAACCGGTCGCGAACAACCCGCCAATTCTACGCAGCACAACCTCAGTACGAACACACCCAACGACTACACGTCAAAATAAAAGCTCCACATAGTGACGCTTATATCATGATCTCGATAGAGATGTGTTGGCGCTTATCACGTATTTAACGTATTATTATCAATATGTTAAACTTGATATTGTGTAATTATTGATATTTTACATGTATTTCACTATAGTCTGAGCCTTTGACAATATATCGCCGGGTACGTGACAAGGCTCACAGAAGACAGAGCGAGAAAAGCAAATGCCTAAAAATGATTCCAAAGAAAGAGTGAGCTACTTAAATATTTTTATTTAGAAAAGACGGCAAGGCGCCGTGGTGAGGGCAGTCAGTGTCTTGCAAGAGGTCACTTCGACATTAGCGAACTCGATTCAGGCTTGTCGAATTTTGCGATAGTTTTAATTTGGAGTGAACGTGAGCTCTTACAGCACACTCAAGGAACCTATCGGAACAGTTTGGAAACAAACGACAAGGTGAGTGTGTGCAATATAAAGTGATTTGTAATGTGAAAGTTTTCAGCAAGCTAGCTGAAATAATTTCCTTTCACTCCGGTTCACCCTCAGTTGTAGCCTATATTATAGTCGCCATATTCTGACGCCTCTCCAGTGTGGTGGTTCAGTGCACATGTGCGTAGAGTCCGCACTTGACGTTGGGCTGTTCAGTACATTCAGACTTTACCCAAAGGCAGGAAGGATGTATTTGTGACTATTTGTGCTTCCAGCATTGACCAGATGCAGCAGTTTCTATCAAATGTCTATAGTGCAGTGTTTCCTTAGCAAATGCAGAAGCAAGTGCACTTAAACATTGTAAAACAGGCCTACATGCTAAGAGTAAACCTATAGGCCTAAATAACCTGTAAGTGACTGCAACATAATTTTGTCACCATATCATAGGCTGCCTAAATATGACATAAACAACGTAAAATAATATTTAAAATAAATTATTTCAGCGAGTTAGCCCTTATTTAGTTTGATGAAAACAAATGGCAGCTGTAAATCCTTTTTTATTTTATTGTATTTTTTTTAAATTTCGGAATCGGATCTGTGGTGGATCACTTTCCAGCTCGCGGTCGGCAGGGTCGCACGTTGCGTCCGGCGCGGGTTTTCAGTTTCTCGAGGGGAGCGGAGCGTGTGCGCGTGCGCGATCGCGAGAGCCGAAGACCCTCGTCGCCCGTGCCCCCCCCCCCCCCCCAACCCCTCCTCCCCCCCCAACCCCTCCTCCTCCTCCTCCTCCTTCTCCTCCCACGCGCCGGGGACGTCGGTACGTTTCGGCGCATGCGCGTCCGGATTCATGTCAAGGCACAAAACTGGCGCTGCGTCGTCTCCAGCTCTACTCCGGTAAGCATTTCACGGGCGTTTTGATGCTACGCCGCGTTTAATTGGCCAAAGTTTCGCGCAACTGTCCGTGCCGTATAGCTCGTCCGCAAGAAATAATCCGGCTCGCCGGCGTTGTTCTTAAGTGTAATTTAACCGGGGGAGAGGCAAGCAGGTTTTTTTTTTTTTTTTTTTACCCCGCCTGAGATTTCTCCCCCTCTCCGCCGTGGCAGGGTTCTATTGCCTCTGCGCTCGCGCATTGTTTCGCTCGCTCTCTAATGGCGGACGCGAGGCAGTGCTACCCACCGACTGGAGGGGCAAATTGCCGTCTTGTTATCCATCCTTGTTTTCTTTTGCAGCTGATTGTTTTGCGTGTCTCCATGCCTGTTCAACTCAACATTTCTCAGAATGCGCTTTGGTCGTTTCGTAAATTCAGTACCTAGGCGTTATAGTTGATGCTCAGAACAGCACAGCGCCCCTTCAGGTAGCCACGTGTATGTGCTTTTGATTGCCTGGGGTAAAAGCTCTGGGGTAACTTCCGAATTAAATGTTCACTCAAGTGTAATAACAACAATAACTTACTTGGAAGTCATTTCATATGTCTTATGAGAGTAAAATGATTGTTGTTATTGTTTTGCAACATTGATCAGTAAGCTACAATTGTGGTCTCATTCCCACAAGAGTTTACATTTTGTCACAGTTTCTGATTATTGACGTGATCATCCATGCTGTTTCCTGGTGATTCGTGTACTTGGAGGCTGTCACGGTGCTACGATTATTCGCGAATAACTTGCGACCTTTCCCCCCCCCGTAGCTAATAACAATGGCGCAGTCTCGCAGGCTCTCCTCCCTCTAGTTCCACGCTAATCCAGTGGCTGCATGCGCAAGGGGAGGCCCGGGGTGGGAAGCGCGAGCACACCGAGCCGACACGCGCTCGCAGCTTCGCCCCAGAGGTCCTCGCTCCGCGTGCTCGCACGTTATCGTGCGGGGCGAAGTAAGTTTTTTTTTTTGGTTTTTTTTTTTTTTTTTTTTTGGTACCCCCCCCCACCCCTCTCAAGTTTTCAGGGTAAAAACCGAAGGCGTTTAAGCGGAGCGCGTTGACGTCGTCCCCCGGTTGCCTTGACAGTACTCGCAGCCGTGGTCCAGTCTGTAAGGAAGCAAGTTTTATTCGACTGCATAGTCAAGGACACAGCCAGGGCTTTCAGATTCGACACACCCGCTTTGGAGCACTAAGATTTGATAGAACGAACCGACTTTATCACGAATGACCCCAGTCGAGCCACATGGAGCAACTTGGGAGGATACGCGACGGACAGGCGATCTGCTGCACACTTGGTCGGCCGCGTGAAATCATCGCGACCGTCCGACTCGAGCCGTCGCCTCTCGGTCACCTCCATTAGCGCATGCATCGAGCCTGGAAGCGCGGGTGCCCGGTCTCGGGCTCCAGTACCTTCTTCCACCCCGGACGCGCGTGAAGGCCCAGGGGCTGCAGACGTGCAAGTGTGCGCGTGTATGAACGCACGCAGCACTCCTGCTCTGCGTCGATGCCTGCGGGAGGAGTCGTCGCTCACGTTGCACCAAAACGTTGGCCCACGAATGCGTTTGAAACGGCTGCGTTAAAGTTAAGAAAGGCTGGACTTTAAAGATCACCGTGCACTGTTTATTTTTTTTTCTTTTTTGCGCTCCTGTTTTGAATGATGTGATATCCGCAGGATTCTTGGCGCACAATCCAGATGTTTGAGTGCATCTCTTGGTCCTAAGGTATACATCTCATGGGGTGCACATGCGCTGCTATAGATCCCGGCGTGGATCTGCGGCCTCCAGGCCTTTGCGTGCTCGTATTCGGTTCGTGGCGCACAGTAGCGCGCGTTGATCGCCACAGGCCTTTGCGATGTTGAGATCGCGGAAGGCTGCAGTGTGTCGACAGGCAAACGAGCGTTTGAACAAAAAATATTTTGACGCTAACCGGCCTCAGGACGAGTGCTGACGGTGATGGATGTACGAAATTCACGGTGAAGCCACAAACTACTTTCGATCCTCAAGGCTTCAGAGTTTGAATGTTAGTGCGACCTAGGTTTGATGTTTGCTTTTTGTCTCTGTATGAAGTCATTGTTATGTATTCTAATGTACAGGGGGTTGTCGCACATTAGGAAATTCGGTTGAGCTAAATTATTGTGTGGTGGTGCCAGTCCTGTGTGGGCCCCAGCTGGTAACATGTTAACGCAAAACTAATTTAGCCAGTTGCCGTTTGTCTTGGTGGGCCTGATGTGGCCAGTCTTCTGTCTCGCCATTACACATAACAAGCTTGATTTGCTGTTGGATATTCTGTTGCTGTCTTAAGGACTGTCCCTGGATGCTCAGATTACCACGGTAACCATACATGCCGAGTAACCAAGAAGCCCCATCACTGTAGTCGTACAGCAGCGATGCGCAACACAGGGGTGTTGTAAGAGAAGTGGTCCTAGAAGCAGAGTATGAAAGAGTAGATTGTGAAGAATCAAGGATTTTTTAAAAAGCCTGTTGCTCTGAAGCCTTGGCAGTAATAAGTGGGTAATGGGTCAAAAGAATTCAGCATTAGATGCAAAAGAGAATTTCTGTGGTTAGGTGTGAGCTTAAGGTCCTCTCTCAGTCTACATCCTGAAGCTCGTTTTTATCATAATAGATTTTTGAATGAGCGAATTCAACATTTTCTTTATGGCTGAACTGATAGTGGAGTCGTTCGTTCGTTCGTTCGTTCGTTAGCTCTCTAGTCAGCAGCAGCTTTTCCCGTCATTCCCAACCGTTGTATTTGTGCCGACAGGTGGTTACCTCAGCGATGGATGGAGACTTGGAACAAAGGGCAGATGTGGAAGAGGCCAAAACGGAGGAGGGGTCTGTAGAAACCACACCCTCCACAGATCTGTCCTCAGATGGGCAGCATCAAGGTGGGACTGGCGCCATGACAACAGACCTGCCCAAAGCTCTGGAGGATAACGACGACGACGTGGTGTTAGTGGAGGGGCCTCCGGCTCCCTCTCAGGGGGGTGCGCCACTACAACCGGCTCCCTCTAGCACCTCGGCACCTGTCGAGGCCCCCCCTGCTGCCAAAACAACAGACTGCGTGGAGTCGGATACCGCGGCAACCGTGCCCTGCAAGGCGCCCGCTCCACCCTCCTCCACAGCTGCTGCGGCAGCCGTAACCACGGCACCCAAAACCCAGAGCGAGCCCATCGTGATAGACGACGAGGAGGATTCCGAGCAGAGAGCGTCTTCCCCCCCATCCTCGTCCTCGCCGGTTCCCGGTCCGGAGAGGAGCGCTTTAAGCAGCACGGAGCCGGACTCGGAGATAAAGATCGCCAGCGTCACCACGCTGGGGGGGGCGTGCCCGTCCGAGGTGGCCCTGTCGACGGCCGTGGAACCGCGCGCCTCGGAGGGCATGAGCCTCAAGATCACGAGCGTGACCTCGCTAAAGGCAGACGGCGGGGCCGCCGCGCCTGGCCTGGGAGAGGAGGAGGCAATGGAGAACAGTCTGCAGATCAGCAGCGCGTTCAGCCTGAACCCGGATGCCCAGCCCAACCAAGGACCAGCCGGCAGACCCTCACCGACGTTCAACCCCGGACGCGTCACCTCGACCGCACAACCGGTGCAGAACGGAGAGACGGGCACGCACCAGAGACCCGGTAACGCTTGCCGACCGTCGACTGCCGTTCTGGACTCGTTCTGGTTCATTAGTTCTTGTTTCCTGTTCTCTAGTAAATCCAGTCGATAGCTTTAATTTTAGTGTTGCTGGATGGTTGAATAAAATCAGCATATTTGTTTAGATTGTTATCATTCGAGTCATGTTTAGAGGTGATGTACAAAGATTGTGTATGAGACCCTGTTTTTGCAATTCTTTTTCTATTTATTAGTAACTGAACCAGTTTTACTTGAGCTGATGTTCATAATTAATGTATTTATCACAGTGAAGTTCATCAGATGGACAAGGCAAATATTGATCATTTTACTCCGAATTTTCATATCTTTTTAAAGCTGGAATCTATATGCAAATGTCCATCTGATGGGGATGGAGCTCATAGAGAGTGGGTGGACAGACTGAATGTTGGGCGGCCTCTAACATCACCTTGGCGGCCTGGTTGCTGGCAGGCTAACCGTAATTTAGCCATTTGCTTCTCCTTTAGTGATGTATTCAGATTAATTCAAGGACAAGTGTCTAGCTGCTTAAAAGTTGGGGGACATTGAAGTTTTATCATGCATTTTAATGGAGCATGTCATGTAGATTAATTTGCAGATCCTAACCGGATAATTCAATCCTTTGCTCTCCTTCAACTGCCGTTTACAAAACGTTGAAAGTCGTGGCTTGTTTGGAAAACGCGGCGGAACCCATCGGTCCGGCTTAAACAAGCTCCCCCCCCTCCCCCTTAGACTCCTGGATCTCTCAGTCGGCGTCGTTCCCTCGCAACCAGAAGCAGCCGGGGGTGGACTCGCCGTCCCCGGCTGCTTCTCTCCCTAAACCGCCGGGCCAGTCGTCATCCGGGTCGCAGCAGACGCCACCGGCGCCGCGGACCATGAAGGTCACCTGCGCCAACTGCAAGAAGCCCTTAAAGAAAGGCCAGACGGCGTACCAGCGCAAGGGCTCGTCTCACCTCTTCTGCTCCACCACCTGCCTGTCGGCCTTCTCCCACAAGCCTGCGCCGAAAAAGAGCTGCACCATGTGCAAAAAGTAAGGTCCCACAGATCGGTACGCTGCCTGTCCGTCGTTGGCTTAAGCGAGTGCCGTAACATATGAACGCGCCAAGTGTACTTTCTTTTCACACCAGGGACATCACTAGTATGAAAGGCACGATCGTGGCACAGGTGGACTCGAGCGAATCCTTCCAAGAGTTCTGCAGCACCGGCTGTCTGGCTGCATACGAAAATAAACAGAATCCGCCGAAGAACGTTCTCAAAACCAAGTGCACTGTCTGTGGAAAGCTCACAGAGGTCAGATTCAGAGCAAGTCTCCGTGGTTATGCTTTGTTTTGTTTTTTTTGTTTCTTCCCGGTCAAATTCATTTACATTTTCCGTACAAATCCATCAGGAATGTGCGGTTCTAGGTCCCCTATGTATTCTATATGTTCTACAATGCCCTAGTTTTTGTGCATGTGGGAATTTTTCACCTTACGCTTGGATAAAACAAAATGGCTGGCGTCCTCGTGGCTTCCCGTTGTTACGACACGTGTGTGAACGGCTTCTCTCAGCACGCGTGTGTCTCTTTCAGATTCGGCACGAGGTGAGCTTCAAGAACGTCACGCACAAGATCTGCAGTGACGCCTGTTTTAACCGCTACCGCATGGCCAACGGGCTGATCATGAACTGCTGTGAGCAGTGTGGCAACTACCTGCCCAGCCGGGCCACCGCAAACCACTTCATACTCGTCGACGGCCAGCAGAAACGCTTCTGCTGTCAGAACTGCGTCCGTGACTACAAGCAGGTAGACGTCGCCTGGACCTCCTCTCCTCTGAGTAGTGCAATTTAAGCTTTTGATTTCTGAAACGCGCAAACTCTCCCATGAAGACTCGTCTCCTGAACGTTTAAAAACAGAATTTATTCCCATTCCTGCAGCCAGTACTGACAGGTGTGTGTGTGTGTGTGTGTGTGTCTGTGTGTCTGTGTCTGTGTGTTGGTAGTTGTGCCTGAGTTCACCTGACGTTTACCTGAATGAGTTTCGTTTGTTTATGTGCTTCCTACCCGAGGCTCATGGGAAAATGACCCAGTGCAGCGGTTGCAAGACGATGTGCAGATCGTTCGAGGTCACTCACGGCATCGGGCCGAGCGGAACCATGGAGCCTTACTGTTCTACGGGCTGCTTGAATAAAACCAAAATCGCAGCAGTTGCACAGAGTGAGTAGCGCCACCCCTGACCCCTGCGCGCCGCCCTCTCGCCAAAAATGCCGTTTATTTGGGTCTAAAGGAATCTTTTGACACCACTTAGTCCGTGGTGTTTCTCCATCGGTTGTTCTGAAGGAACAGCCCCAAGTTAAAATTCATGTTTGAATTCTGTCAGGAGAACTTTGTGGAGGGCGTAACTACATTACGAAATGTTTGCAGATTTTATTTAACTACACGAATAACATGCATTGAGGTGACAGCAGAACACGCTAAAACGTTTAAAGTTGATTAAATTTAAGATGAATATTAGATTCGTATCTTGGGTTGCTCTCTGGGAGATTCAAAGATGAAACTTTTATGAAAAGTAAAGGCTGAGACTTAAAACATGATTTTAACACGTTTAAGGCTTTTCAGATTTTATAATAATGGGAAAATATATTTTCTAAGCTTAATTTTATTAATAAGCTTTACTAGCAGTGTTCATAAATTGGTTGTCTCTTCATTTTTATTTTATGCAACATTCTTGGACTTCCTGAATGATGCATTTATTTTATTTGAGTTGTCATGACAAACGCATTTAAAATGCCGATATCTGTCTGGACACCTGTTGCTACACATTTAAGGAAATGCCTGTAGTTAACGTAGCCCAATTTGGGCTTTGGCATTACACTTTAAACATTTGCTACAAAGCTTTGTTATATTTTAAAAAAAAAAGTGCATTTTTTACTTTACACTTTCTGATACAGTGCAATTAGCAGTTTATACTGTTACTAACTGCACTTCTTGTGTGTGCTACGCAGTACCGTTGAACCCCGCACGCCACACTTCTGTTTATCTCGAACTGCAGGCAGCGTTCGCTACGCTCGCTGTCCAAAACGGCCTTGGTCAACCGTGTTTGCTCATCTGAAATGTTTTGGAACCTGTTTAGCTGGGAATGACCCTCCTACTTCCCCTCTGTTTTGTAGCTGCTGAGCCAACCTGTCATTTCTGTAAGAGAAATTCTTTACCTCAGTATCAGAGCACCCTACCCGAAGGGAAAGTCTTAAACTTCTGCAGCCCGCAGTGTGTGACAAAGTTCCAGGTACATCCCCTCCCCCGATGAACACCCCTGCATGCGCGCTCCGAGAACAAGGCCTGTAGATCCGCACACCTGCATGCTGTCGTTGGTAGCTAGGTTTTAGTTTATTTAAAAATGCACTCCCAAATAATCAGACCCAAGCAGAACTTTAGCGAACCTCCAGCTGTCAGCGGAGAGACCTGCCGGTTTAAATACCCACGTGCACGTTCTTTGGTTTCGGTGGGTTTTTTTTTTTTTTTTTTTTTTTTTTTGGGGGTTTTTTGCAGAGTGCCACCACGCAGGTGTCTGCCAATGGCCAGCTACCCTCGCCAGCGTCCGGCGTCCAGCTGAAGTGCAGCTACTGCAGAGGGACTTTCAGTCTGAAGCCCGAGACACTGGAATGGGAGGTGAGGTCCTGACGTTCTCCAACCATCGCGGGAGGTGCCGAAGGAGGAGTCGGTTCGTACGTGTGCGTAGCGGCGGTTTCCGACGGGTTCGCCTGATCGGGTTTTTTTTTTTTTTTCTGACGTTCAGGATAAGGTCTACCAGTTCTGCAGTAAAACGTGTTGTGAGGACTACAAGAAGCTGCACTGCATCGTCACCTTCTGTGAGTACTGCCAGGAAGAGAAAACACTTCACGAGACCGTCAAGTTCTCGGGGGTGAAAAGACCCTTCTGCAGCGAAGGTAATCTCGCCGTGTGTCTCCCCCGTTCCGGGTAGCCTTACGAGTAGAAAAAAACCCAAAACAACTTCAATGTGTTCTTATTGTATGTAAATGTCTGCGAGGACTGTACGGAGCTCGTGGGTGTGGCTTTATGGACAGGAAGTCGTGCGTGGAGAGCCATGCCCACTTGCTCTTCTGCCTGTGCAGGCTGCAAGCTGCTGTTCAAGCAAGACTTTGCGCGACGCCTCGGCCTCAAATGCGTCACATGCAACCACTGCACGCAGATGTGCAAGAAGTCCATCACCAAGCAGGTGGACGCCGTCAGCAGAGATTTCTGCAGCGAGGCCTGTGCGAAGAAGTTTCACGACTGGTACTACAAGGTGCGCAGTGGCTCTCTCTCTCTCTCTCTCTCTCTCTCTCTCTCTCTCCTGTAGTCAGCCACATCCACCCGACGTGTTTTCAGAGTGTGGCTCGTTTCGCAACTGTCCAGTGATTACAGTCTAACCGCTGTTCATATTCAGAGCTGTCGGCGTCGATGCCTTTTGTAATACGAGGACGGCGTCCCACCCGGGAGGGGGGGGGGGGGTTGGTTTCGTGCGTTGTCTCCGGCGGACGTTGGCCTGAGACCTGAGTTAAAGGCGCGTTTCTCCTGCTTGTCCACTAGGCGGCGCGCTGCGACTGCTGTAAGCTGCAGGGGAACCTGACGGAGTCGGTGCAGTGGCGCGCTGAGATGAAGCACTTTTGCGACCAGCAGTGTCTCCTACGCTTCTATTGCCAACAGAACCAGCCAAACATGATCACGCAAAAGGGGCCTGAAAACACGTCTTTAGGTAAAGACACAAACCACAGAAACCAAGAGTGCTCTGCCCTTGGAGTATTCAACTGTGATGGCATTTCTTTTATTGTTTTTGTGATTTTTTTTTTTTTTTTTTTTTTTTTTTGTCCAAAAACAGGATTTGGAGGACAAACCCACGCGTCAAAGCTCACAGTGAGTGTTTTTGCGTTTCATTGTTTATTTGTAGCGGTTGGGGAAACGGTAGAAATGTTGGCAGCTGCTGTAAATATGACCCCCCACCCCACCCCCCCCGGTCCCCAGCTGATCAATCAGGGGCCCGTGTCCTACACTGGAGGAGGAGTCCTCAAGGACGTCAAGAACAAAGCCGTCCTGTGCAAGCCTCTGACCATGACCAAGGCCACCTACTGCAAACCTCATATGCAGAGCAAACCCCTCCAGACAGGTAGAGTCTGCCTCCGCGGGGCGTCAGGGTGTTGTCAGGCGTGGGCTCAGCTGCCGCTCGAGACTAACACTGCGGTCCCTCCCCGCAGAAGAGGACGGTTTGGAGGGCTTGGTGAAGGAGCTGGTGCCCGTCCCTATCCCTGTCCCTGTCTATGTCCCAGTACCCATGCACCTTTATGCTCAGGCCACACCCACACCTGTCGCAATACCTGTACCGGTAAGAACGTCCCTCTTAGTCGCTGAGTGACTGGCGTGAGTGCGTCTCCCTCTGCTGGTCAAATGTCTTTTGAATGGTTTAAGGTAGTAATGTAACCACTATGTTTAGTTCTGGACACTTATCTGATAACAGCATGGTGTCTTTCTGCTGACCATTGGTTGCTAGGTAACCACAACAGACTCCACTCTGAAATGCTATTGGCTACTTTATTGGCCAATATTAAAAACATGAACCAATTGCCAGGGGTTTTTTTTTAAATAGAATATTTCCGTTCACGGACCCTGTTTAGCGTTCCGTTGCTCCTCTAGTAAAGCATTCCTGCGTGTGCGTTTGCACCCTAATGGCAGAGTTGACGTGACGTGTCCAATTCCCGTGTCCCCCCCCCCCCCCCCGGCTCGTCGCAGGTACCTGTACCTGTGTTCTTGCCCACGACGCTGCAGAGTGCCGAGCAGATCGTAAAGACCATCGACGAGCTCAAAGCCAAGATCCCCACGGACCCCCTGGAGGCCGACCTGTTAGCCATGGCGGAGATGATCGCAGAGGACGACAAGAAGCCGGACTGCTCGGGTGCGACGCGCGTGCTGAATCCCATTTGTGTGGTTCACGGCACAAGCCGTTGTCAGGGTTTGGGTTAAAAAAAACGTCTTGGGTTTGTGTTTACGGGCGCGATAATGTTTACACCCAGCCAGAACGGTGATTCTAATAATACAAGTCGCAACTTTGTAGGAATGGATTCTAGTGGCCCTCTGTCCTGAGGGGTGTGTGTGTGTAGTTTGTGTGTGTGTGTGTGTGTGTGTGTGTGTGTGTGTGTGTGGGCAGAAAGCCACATCTGTAGTTTTGGGGGCTGAGGGGGACACTTTAAGCTCCTGGAATTCCGTCTCACTGTTTTTAATCCTCCCGCCTTTTCAGAGGTCAAATGTGCGAGGAACAGCGGAGGTGTGAAAAGGAAGCGGGTGAAGAGTGAGATTGGCGGGAGCGGGTCGGAGGAAGACGAGGAGGAAGAAGAGGAGAAAGACGAGGAGAAATACGAGCCAGAGCTGGACCTGGAGACCGACCTTCCTCCAGGTACGGCCGTGCGCCGCGAGCGCTCCGAGGTCACGTCCCGCCCTTCGGGTCAGCGCGGTCGCGGAGAACATCGAAGGTTTGGCCCGAGGGATGGCTGTCTGGTCCTCTCTCTGGACGCCAAATGGCGCACCCGTGTCCGGTGATTAGAACTTGACTGCTGTCCACATCCTGAAACGTGGTGTTGAGTGCTTGAAGTTACGAGGACACGTCGCATCTTTAATTCTCTTTCCAGTCCTGTCCCAGTACTGAGTACTGCGTTGCAGTTACTGCCTGGAATCTTCTTGAGCTTGTTGGCCAGGCCGCGCTGATCCCTGTGGTGTTCCCTCCTCAGCCTCAGAGCCTGTTCCCGTCCTGGAGGGGCTCGATGCAGAGATGGGCTTCACGCTGCCCCCCGTCCTGGCCGACGAGAGGGAGGAGCCGCCCCGGCCCGTCACCCGGCGGAGGCGGGTACGTGCCGCGCCCCACGCCCATCAGTAGCTCCTCCCGTGGCCGACTTGGACGGCGTCTGCCGATTTAGAAACCGATTGCCGTCCGCGCGCCGATGAGCAGCGCGAGGGCCACGACGGACGCCCGTCCTCGAGTCGGGAACCGTGTGGAGTTTTATTTGGGTCGTGCTAACGGCTGAGCTTCTGCCACAGGGCAACAAGAGGAAGACCCTGGAGGAGGAATTGTCTCCGTGCCTGTCCTCGTCCGCGGACGCCTCCTTCCCCCTGGACACCAGGTACGGCCTCAACGCCTGGAGGAGATGGGCGTTATCGTCGCCGGCAGAGACCACAGACGTGGAAGAGGAAGACCTCAAACAAGGTGAGTGGTTTGGCCTCACGCCCGTGGAAGTGCAGTGGTGGCTCAGTGGTTAAGCTGCTCGACTCGTAATCAGGACGTCGCCGGTTCGAACCCCACTTCCGCCGAGCCACCACTGTTCGCAAGTCTCTTTGGATAAAGGCGCCAGCTGAAGGCTGTTAATGTGTCCGGTGATTATAACTTGACTGCTGTTCACATCCTGAAATGTGGTGTTGACCGCTTAAAGTTATGAGGACGCGTGCGTCTTTCATTTAGCTGGCGAAACCGCGCCGTAGTCGATGTGCGTTTTGAGCTTGTTTTTGTACTACTAGCGATATACCGTGAAATGTGATGGATAGACGACGTTCTGTCTGTGTGTGTGTGTGTGTGTGTGTGTGTGTGTGTGTGTGTGTGTGTGTGTGTGTGTGTGTGTGTGTGTGTGTGTGTGTAGTGACTCCAGCTCGGTTGAAAGGCGGCCTCCTCTCGCTCAGCTCGGCGGAGCTCAACCAGGCTCTGTGTCGGTTCGTGCAGCAGGTGCGTCGTCCCAGCGGCGAGCGCTATGCCCCGGACAGCGTCCTCTACCTCTGCCTGAGCATCCAGAAGGTTGGTCCTGCCTGCATGAGACGTGGGACGCGGGATCCCTGCACACGCAGGGGTTCAAGTCTGTCGTTGCAACGTACCCGGCGTCGTCGTGCGTCATCTGTTACCGTGGATTTCATCATCGTTGTTTGGAATGCAGATTTCTCTGCGCTGTGCCAGGACATTTTTCCTGATGTTTTGAGCCAGTCAGCCCTGACGCAACCAAGCTGCGTCAGTAGTGTGGATGGTCCGCGCTGGTAACCATCACTGCTGTGTGACGTCGGCTCAGACGGAAGCTCTGGCTAAACACGGATGACCTGCGTGTAGGCCGGAGAAAGTCCGGAGTGTCCACACAGTCGCGCAAAACAGGCCTAGGGAATGCCAGCCACCCATGATTCACGCAGTAGTCCAAGGGTGTTGTGGGTAATAGTCCAGTTTAATTTGAGCGTCCTTATCGGCCACGTAAGGACACGTGCACCTCAGTGCCCTCCGATATAGTGCATACAGAAAGTCTTCAGTGCTTCACTTTTTCCGCATTTTATGTTACAGCCTTATTCCAAAATGGATTAAATTCATTTTTTCCCTCTAAATTCTACCCACAATACCCCATAATGACAAAGTAGAAAAAGTTTGTTTGGAATTGTTCCAAATGTATTAAAAATAAATAAATAAATAATCACATCTACATAAGTATTCACAGCCTTTGCTCAGTACTTTGTTGAAGCACCTTTGGCAGCAATTACAGCCTCAGGTCTTTTTGAGTGTGATGCTACAGGCTTGGCACACCTGTTTTTGGGCAGGTTCTCCTGTTCTTCTTTGCAGAACCTCTCAAGCTCCATCAGGTAGGATGGGGAGCGTCGGGGCACAGTCATTTTCAGATTCCTCCAGACATGACGCTTGGCATTCAGGCCAAAGAGTTCAATCTTTGTTTCATCAGACCAGAGAATTTTGTTTCTCATGGTCCGAGACTCCTTCAAGTGCCTTTTGGCAAATTCCAAGCGGGCTTCCGTCTGGCCACTCTACCATATGGGCCTGATTGGTGGAGTGCTCCAGAAATGGTTGTCCTTCTGGAAGGTTCTCCTCTTTCCACAGAGCAATGCTTGAAGCTCTGTCAGAGTGACCCTTGGGTTCTTGGTCACCTCCCTGACTAAGGCCCTTCTACCCCGATCACTCAGACTGGCCGGGCGGCCAGCTCTAGGAAGAGTCCTGGCAGCTCCAGACTTCTTCCGTTTACGGATGACGGAGGCCAGTGTGCTCATTGGGACCTTCAATACTGCAGAAATCTTTTTGATACAATCCTGTCTCTGAGGTCTACAGACAATTCCTTGGACTTCATGGCTTGGTTTGTGCTCTGACATGTACTGTCAACTATGGGACCTTATACAGACAGGTGCCTGGATTACTGGACTTACCACAGGTGGACTCCAATCAAGTTGTGGAAACAACTGAAGGATGATCAGGGGAAACAGGATGCACCTGAGCTCAATTTTGAATGTCAAGGCAAAGGCTGTGAATACTTCTGTACATGTGATTTTTATTTTTGTTTGTAATACATTTGCAAAAATTCCAAACAAACTATTTTCACTTTGTCATTATGGGGTATTGTGTGTAGAATTTTGAGGGAAAAAAATGAATTTAATCCATTTTGGAATAACGCTGTAACATAACAAAATGTGGAAAAAAGGAAGCACTGTGAAGATTTTCCGGATGCGCTGTATCTGGAATTCGCCACTTGCGGTGCACGTAGAGGGAGGGTCACTGTGTTTAGGAGCTTTACGTCTTCGTGATTTCACAGTTCTTCCTACAAAAAGGGCGTCATTCTCTCACTGTTGCAGTGCTCCCATCATTTTTTTTTTTTTTTCTTCTAATCTTTTATTGATTTTTGTTTCAAGTATTTGCAGGACAAAGGCAGACCAGATGACCTGTTCAACGACCCCTGTTACAGTATGTTTGGAGAGGAGCTGAACAAGGTCCTGAAGGACTGGCAGCCCAGTGTTCTTCCTGACGGTAAACACGTTGTGGCTGTTGTTGACTGACTGTCTGAAGCTGTCCTGTGATTAGATCCGTTGCTGTTCACATCCTGAACAAAAGGTGTCGACTCAGTTCAAATATGAGGACTGCTCTTTGCGTAATGAATTATTCTAGCGCATTCTGAGAACATCCGGCCTCGTCAGATCTTAAGTTTGTAGCGTTTGTGTGTGTGTGTGTGCGTGCGTGCGTGTGTGTGTGCGCGTGTGTCCAGGTTCTCTGTGGGGCCGGGTGGAGGAGTCGTGTCTGTGGAGCAGCGGTCAGCTGGGGGAACACTCCGCCTCTGTCCTGCTGCGCTCCCTCGTCTATCTCAACACGAAGTACTTCGGCCTGCGCACGGTGGAGCAGCACCTGCGTCTCTCGTTTGCCAACGTGTACAGGCCCAGCTCGTCTAAGCCGCACAGCCACGACACCACCGTCTGTATCTGTATCCCCTCCATCTCACAGGATCAGCACGGTACCTTCACAGCTTCCTGCAGTCCAGTCGCTTTCAATTGCCCCGTGCATCAAACATTGCTCCTTGTTTATTGGTGGTAGTAGTGGTGGTGGTGGTGGTGTTAATAATAATGGTGATGATACTGCAATTATTATTATTATTATTAATTATTGTAAGTATGATTGTTGTTGTTAATGTAGGTATTATTATAGTTGTTGTTGTTGTTGTTGTTATTATTATTATTTTTTATTATTATTATTAATTATTGTAAGTATGGTTGTTGTTGTTGTTAATGTAGGTATTATTATAGTTATTATTAATTATTGTAGGTATTATAGTAGTAGTTGTTGTTATAATAATAATCATTATTATTATTGTAGGTAGTATTATAATTATTAGTGGCTGCGCTGGGCTTAAGTGCTTTAGTAAGTTCACTTGCGATGAGAGTTAGTGTTAAGATAATGGAGGCCAGACATTGAGGCGTGACCCGTGGCCGCCTCGCCATGTGAACAGAACCTACAGGAAGCAAGAGGAGGCGTAAAGAGGGAGGCGACTCGAACTTCGAGCTGGAGGACAGTTGGAGAGGCTCCGCCCACTGCCCCGTCAGGAAGCACGAGTGTCGTCTGTATGAGCTGTACCTGTCCAAGTGGTGAGTCACCCGAGCACGTCGCCGTCTCACGTCAGATCCGGAACGCCGTGTACGAGACCTGGATGGAGGAGCTTTCTCCTGAAAAGACAAATAATCACCGCATGTAATGAAGAGCGGAAACTAGATGCCTAATGTTTGTTTGTTTTTGTTTGTTTGTTTGTTTTGAGTGCTACTGACTGAAGTTTCACGGTCATTTCTTCCTCCAGCCCCGAGTCCGTGAGGCAGAGGACTGACTTTTTCTACGTGACGTCTGAGCTCTCCTCCGAAGCAGAAGGGGCGCTGTGGTTCAGCTCGACTCCTCTAGAGAAGCGCGTCCTGGAGGGTGTCCTCACTCAGGTCCTCCTAGTGAAGGACATCTACAGAGAGAGCTCCCCAGAGGAGGAGGGCGTGTAGGGACAGAAAGACCGAGGACTCCTGTACCACAGAAAGAGCCATTATATAACGTCACTGTCCCTTTAACGCCGCCAGTCCCAGTCAGGCCACGGGCGAAGAGAAATACCGTATGTGAGGACGCGAGAGGTTTACAGCCCAGTGCCGACTCAACCAGTGGTTCCAGAAGCCAGGAGACAGGAGAGTGGTGCTTTTCGTGAGAAGTTACCCAGAGACTGCTGCTTTCTTCCCGTTTTGTTTGTCTGTTTTTGTCTGGGTTTCTTTTCTTTTTTTCTTTTTTTCTCCTCCCCTCCCACCCCTCCATTTCTTAAGGAACTCGAGTGTATGTGATGTAGCATTACTTACGATGCCCAGGGCTGCTGTGCTCTGTACATATTTCTGAAAGTAGTGGGTTTAGCGAAAGATGGAGTGTGTGTGTGCGTGACTAAAAGGAAAAAAAACAAAAAAGATCTGAAATACTATAAATAAACAGAAAGGAAACAAAACACCCTTAAAATGAACTCAACAATGCCTTCTTAAGATAAATATTTATTTATTGCAGTTTGTGATGTATGTTTAAAGTCCTTTTTATGACAGAACTGTGCGTGGGTGGGAGGGTGAGTTGTGTGCATGCATGTGCGCGCACTTGGTGATTTGTGTGCGCGCGCGTGTGCTGTGATGTTTCCCTCACTTTCTTTAAGAAGAGCAGAACCCTCTGCAGTCCTGGATCACACGTCCGTGTGTCTTTCCCTGTCTACTAGTTTTGGCGCTGAGCTGTTGCTAAGCAGGCTTAAGAGGAAACTGGGTTTTTCCGTTGGTGGTTAAACTCTCTAGTTTGATCCAGTTCCTTTGAATAATCAGGGTTTTTTTTGTTTTGTTTTTTATTCTCCTGTGATTTAGATTTTCCCTCCTACCTTCACGTTTGGATGCTTCTTTATTACGTATTAAATAAACAAGCACTTAACAACGTGCAGTGTTTGTTCTACACTAAGGTTTTGTGAATGGTAGAGCACGTAAAATGGGTTCTGGACCTTTGCAGGATTTGAAAATATATTTTTAAAGAACTTTTGTGGCTGCAAATGATGGTTAGACTTTTGTTTAATGAAAATTCTACTCTGAGATGTGAGGTAGGAGTATTATTATTTAAATCCTGAAAATGGTTTCCGTTGGTCTTTTTATTGGAAGTTTTATTTATGTCTTTTTGTACCATTGAATTAAAAGCGACTTTTTCTCCATCATGTAAAACCCACCTTTCAGGACTGCCCTGATTTCTCTGCCTTATCGATGTTGGACACAAACGTCCTGGGGGTGCGAAGTGGTCCATGTTTCCTCGTTCGATGCAGATGTCTTTAGGATTGGGCTCCGATTCTGTGGAACCTCTCAGAACTTTATGACCGGCGCCGGCTTCAAGTCGCGTAGCTTTAGGATTAGATCGTCACTTCTTGTGACGTATTAATGTGGGATTATTATAATTTGGTGGGGTGATGTTAATCAGTCCCTCTGCCATGTGTGTTGGCTGGAGATGGGGTCACTTAATGTTTGTTGGAGGTAAAACCTTCACAAACTGCTGCGTTTCTACGACTGACGTTTGTCTGCAGAGGTTGTTAGACTAGGCAAAATTCAGGTGTGAAAAAATACATTAATTATTCATTTAATAAATGAATAGTAGTAAAAGAATAGTCTACCAAAAAAATGATTTGAGTGCTAATAAAAACTATTGGGTCAAAAATACTCAATTCTGTGTAGAATTTTAATGTAACTTTTTTTTTTTTTTCTCCCATCTTTTTTTTAATACATCTATCAGCGGATGTTTGCGAACAGCTGTTCTCTTTTGGTGACACTTTTTTTGTCTAAAACTTAAACACACCGGCTGTGGTATGACCCACCAGCAAAGCAGACCAAGTCGCCAGCAGAACACAAATGAAAAAAACAAAACAAAACAAGTTGGTCATTAGGTGTGCATGACTGAATTGCAGCTGAGTAACAAATCCCCAGAAAATACTGGAATGTCTTACCACATATAACTGAGTAGGTTTAGTGGGTCGGTTCAGTTTGCTCCCTTTGCTACGCCTCTTACTACAGACCTGTGAGTGAAGGGCCCGTTTCCTTCATGATGGAGAGCTGGTGGAGCAGTTCTGCTGAGCTCGAAGCCTGCGAACACGGGCCCTGGTGTCTGAGGTACCCGTGTGGAGTAGGGTGGTACTGTAGAACTATGGGTATGTGCAACTCGGTAACCCCAGGCAGTCGAAATGCTGCCCACGTTACCACCAGGAGCAAAACGGTAGCGAGAACCCCGGTCTGTAAATGTGTAGACAGTCCGATGCTTTAAGTTTCTTTACTAGGTGCATCATAGCAGAATTGCTGTACTTCTACACAGTCTGACCCTTGGTGGGATCTACAGGCAATCAAAGAAAGTCTGGAATAACCTCGTGTGCTTAGTAGTTTGTTGCAAATGGTTTGTAATTGGTGTCTGCTTTAAGATCTGTGATCTGCTGTCACGATACCTCACCATGACGACACACATAAGGAGCATAGATGCACATGCCACCATGTGTCACAATGTGTGATTTGCATCATGAACTTTGACTCGTCTTTTTCTGCACTCATTAGTACATTCGTTCAGACCTCCGATGTCCTTTTTAACAAACTGCCCTGACCTTTCTGTCCTTGATGCTTTGCTGTAGCTTGAGTCTTAGGGTGGTTCAGATTTTTCCACCCGGCGCTGTTCTGCGCTGGTGGTGTTGCCATTTCTTTGGTCCTCATGTTGCCAGACAACAACATCAGATATCAGTTACAAACACCAAATCTGGAATTCTCTCCCTCATGCATGAACGTATGATGCAGTAGCGTACAGTTCTGTCAGGAACCTCTGTTTCTTTAAAATGGAAGAGCTATGTACTAAAGGTCTGTAGATCTGACACGCTTCACCTGACCCTGACGCATGTTCCGTGATATTGAAGCCAGCAGTCTGCACTTTGATTTAGAGTTATTGTTATTTCTAACCTAGTGTGCTGGTGTACACAAAACAGCTGAAGTAGTGGGACTTTTACAAATCGCACTGTAACGTGACACATGCAGATCAAGACGTAGATGTTGTGAATTCCATTTTAATTATACATCATACCAATTTCTAAAAAAAAAAAAGATCCCGTCTTAAGAATTTTTATGATTTTCAACCAGTAGCGATTACGTCAGTCTTATGAGAAGAACATTGTATTCGCATAGTAGACTGAACTTGATCCATACCAGTGTGTGTGTATACATATAATAGCACGGAAAACTGCAGTGACCCAGGTCTGTTTTGTTTTAAAACAGCTAGACAGGCACAATACAGTGCACTCTTTTAAGCTCACCATTTAATAACATTCACTTTGATTTTTTACTGATGAAAACTGTTCAGGAAGCTCCATGTCAGCCACTGGTGCAGAGAGTTTCAGAGTAAAAGTATATGACGCCTTATCTTTGCCTGTCAATGCACACTGGAGCGCAACAGTGATGTTTGTTCACTATAAATCGCATGCACAAATATAAATATCAAGAATCAAATCATTTTTAAAATTACTGCTATAATGCTACTATCTGGCAAGGATGAATTCATTTCAGCTGAGTGTTACTAGGCTTGTAGAGGAGCGTGACCAAAATACACTTATTAACACAGACAAGTTATTTTTAACAAATGATTTTTGGACTCTCCTCAGATGGTGTACTTTGATGTACATACCGATGCAACACTACCACAGAATGTTCACACTCGTGTTAGTTGCAGTACAGAAAAAAATCCACTTTCTTCATAGAATGAGATCTTTCAGGACTTTATTGTAGTTTTACTCCTCTGTTATGCGACACGGCGCTGCAACAGGATACAGTTGTCTTTCGGTGAAACTGACCAGTGTATAGTAGTACAAATTTGAAATTATATTGATATGATAGCTGGCGGGCGTGCAATGCTTTTATATCTGCATATCATCTGATCCATCACATGCTACATAGTGAATACAGTGTTCCACCTTCAGATACAGAGTTAAGAGTACCGAGGATGAGCCAAAAAGGCATTGAAGTACTCCTTTAAACTTCAATTATTTATATTACTTAATAAATGTTAAGTTATTTAGTTAGACACATAAATATGCAGTAATATTTCTAAGATGTAATATGCGCACCAGGAAACTACAATGTTATGAATGTTTTGGACAGTAGAGACACTGTGTAAGTGTGCTGATGATGTGTAAATGTGTTCTGTGGTGTGTGTGTGTTGTAACAATGTGTAAAGATGTTCAGTGTCCTGTGGAGTGTTTGTATGTGTGCTGTATTTTAAAATATTTTGTGGTGTGTGTGTGGTATTGTAACTATATGTGAAGATGTTCTGTAGAGGGTGTGTGTGTGTGTGTGGTGTTGTAACTATGTGTGAAGATGTTCTGTGGAGGGTGTGTGTGTGTGTGTTGTAACTGTGTGTGAAGATGTTCTGTTGAGGATGTAACTCCTATATAAGGAGTTGTGGGAGGAATCTGACAAAGATCGTACTGTACCAAAAACTATTATTACCGCTGACAAATAAGTAGGTTTTAATTTTAAAAAATACTTGGAACTTTAAAAATCAGCAATGATTCAGAGATTAATCATTTCAGAGCAGAGCACCCTCAGTTTGTCTGTAATGGGGAGGTCTCTGCCATCATCCAGGAGTAGTAAATTCATTCATGTTTCCGTCTGCTTGTTTGTATTGTGTGTATTCCACGATTCCCATGAACGCCATTGAGTGCGGGTCTGGAATGCTGGTCTGGAGTGTGGGAGATTTGCCTCTGTAAGTCAAGCTGACATTTATGCACAGAGCTGAGCTCACCTGTCTGACACCAATTCTATGGACCAAAGAGCCTCAGTGTGTGCGTTGTGTGCATGCCAGTTTTGTCTTCTCACTGTCAAGAAAGGAATATTCTGTTAAGGTTAATATTCTGTTTAGGGCAGAGATGTTTATGATGAGGAGTAGCAGGCGGTGTTATGTGGGTTTATGCCTGTTTGCTTTTATCCATTTTATTTTTGTTGTTTGTTAAAAAGCAGCCTTTTCTCCTTACTACCTGCGGAAGACGGCCATGCTCCGATAACTTCTCCCACCGACCAAACAGTAAAACGACCCTGAACGCGCACACAGGCGGCCGTGAAAAAGTGGGCAGACGCAAAAATATTGTTTCAGCCTCGTGGTTTTGTTTTTGTTTTTGGGCCTCGATCCCCAGGCCTGTCAGGTCGCGATAAAAGAAGTGCCGTCCTCAGCAGGGTCATCTGGGGGCAGAGGCACACGCTGGACTACAGGTGGTGGACAGCATCCCTAATGTCCCGCGAGACACGAGCTCGTCAGTGTTTAAATATGACGCAGCAGGGAGGTGGAGGAGAAGGCGGCAAGTTTGGGTGGGTGGTGGGGTGTTTGGGTTTGAGAGAAAACAGAAAGGGGACTGGAAAGTATGCCAGCTGCATTTCTCAAATAAATAAATAAATAAATATATATATATATATATATATATATATATATATATATATATATATATATATATATATATATATATATATATATATTTATTTATCTATTTATTTATTTATCTATTTATTTATTTTTTTAAACCCCACATTTAAAAAAAACCCAAAAAACTCACCCTTTTGAAACTTCTTTTGTAGGTACATGTAGGATTTGGACTTAAATGTGATTGTCTACGTGAGGTGGTGTCAGAGTCCGGTCCTGGAGGGCTGGAATCCAGCAAAGTTTGGTGATTGCTCTGCTCAGTTGAATCAGGTGCGTTTAAGCAGGTCAGTCACCAAACCACGCTGGACTCTGTCTCTCTCAGACCAGGGTTTGACACCACAGTGCTACATTAACTAATATTAGTTATATGCACATTATTAACACTAGAGATACTTTCTCTTCACCTACACAGCATGAGTTCGTCAGTTAGCCAAGAACAGTACTGTTTCTTGCCAACCTAAGATAGCTGATCCCTGTTTATTCAGAAAAAGCAAGATGGAGGAGTGGTCTCTGCACCACAGTGCTGTATGATTACCACTCATCAAATCACAAAGTATAGAATTGCACATAATTTGGTCAAAAAGAGGTGACTGAGAAGCTTTTCGACAATATTCTACTGAAACGGTGTGGTTACCTAATGGAAAACTGTCCACCAAACCTGTAGGTGGCACTGTGGAGCATATCCACTTCACTCACGTCTTCTTCTCATAAGTACATGTGAGGAACTTGCTGCTGAGAGCATAAATCTATTCGTGGTCCTGTGCCAAACAGGGAAAGCGTGGGTGTCCTTCAAAGACAGACTATAACACAACAGACTGCAGCATGTATCTGAGAGAGAGATTTATCTGGGATTGTTTTGCTTTGTTTTGTTTTTACCCCACTTGGAAATAAACATTTAATTTGCTTTAAATGTGATTCAAACATTCGGCAATGTCATTGAGCGTGGCTATGACTGCATTAAACTGAGAAAGGTAACTAAGGTAACATCATAGGCTGTCCATATAGCTTAGGAAAGCACAGAAAGGTGTGTAGGATTCACCGACAGCCTCTCCCGGAGTAAACCGCAACAGGCCGAGGTATTCAAGGGCCTGGGTGAATTAGCTAGGTGATTAAAGGCTATAAATATCTGCGTTCTTCTCTGGGTCAGTGCCTGTGGCCCCCCACATAAACACTTGCCTTCACAGCTAGTACTGGAACCCACTACAGGCCGACAGGTTTGTCTCATGACACACTCTAGTCACGGGATCCGACACCCACTTCCCATCATCTTGTCTTTCCCTGCCTCCGTGTTTCCCACCCTTCCGTTCTCTTCCTGAACGACCTCTTTGCTCGTGAGGGCGATGCTTCCTCATTGATCCGCTAGTTTCGCTTCTCACGTCCGTTGTCGTTCTTTGCCGCAGGAAACGTTGCATTTCAAGCGTTGCTAGATGGTGGTCAGGAGGGCAAACATTCTGTCGCTAGGACTGGAAGATCTGCCTGTTCGATACGGACATTGTTCTCCTAATCCCTCGGTCCTAAAATAACCCAGTGCCCTTGTATTTTCCTAGCTGTGCAGACTCAGACCGTGTTAAAAACTGGCCACCACAGTTGCTCCCGTTAATGTGCCACATTTAAGTCTTTTAGAAGTCGTCTTTCCAAAAAAACAAACCAAATGCGATGTTTAAAAAAATAAACACAAATACATTAATAACTATGTTTAAATTTGACATTGTAACTTTGTCCTAAACACTGTACTTTTACAAGAAGTCTCTTAACCATACTTCAATTATACTTCAATTATATTTGAATTACTGTGTGCATCATAAGAGGTCTTGACACCTCCCAATTTCAGCCACTGCCAAATCCCACCCACTGTTTATGTCTCCTCTGTTGCACAGTATCAAACTGGAAATATTTGAAGTACATTTGTGTCACTTGTGAACACTCCCGGGTCACGTTCTTATCACATGCGTCCATCGCTTCCCTTTAACGCCCGTAATTCCTCTCGCACCAGGCCAGTCTCCGATCGTTCCTGCGCAATATGCTTCCTTTCATTTCTTCACATGCAGTGTGAATTGGATCAAAACATGCGAAAAGGGGGGAAAAAGTTTCCCCTACTCAGACTGTTGTATTAAGCATTTAAGAACTGTGAAACCCAGAATCCAGAGAAGCAGCCTAGTACCAGGGTGTTCAGGTTTTAGACCCATATTATCGTCTATTTCTCCATTGAACCATTTCTGATATTCTGACTGCATTCCCCGTGGCTAGCACGTGAGACACTGTTTGTTTATGCACTGGCTGTAAATGTTTGCAGGTGAACCTGGCGGTTTGTTTTCAGCTGCCATGCATGGAACAGTCAGGACCGCCGTGTGTCTCACGTGCCTGCATCCCAGCTCTCTGTCATGTCCTCACGTCCACCTGTGTAATTTGGCTCAGGGACTGATGAGGTCAAAGGCTGTGGTCAGTAAGTGTAGGCGTTCTTCTAAATGATGCTCTCAAAAGTCTGTGTTCATGGCTGGTGCTCTATTACCAAGAAGAGGCGGGGAGACAGGGGGGGGGGCGGGAGACACAGAAAATCGGAAAATCTCTGTAGAGCTCTATAGATGATGAGGCACACGTGTGCTTCACTGGCGATGAGGCACACGTGTGCTTCACTGATGATGAGGCACACTTCACTGATGATGAGGCACACGTGTGCTTCACTGATGATGAGGCACACTTGTGCTTCACTGGTGATGAGGCACACGTGCTTCACTGATGATGAGGCACACGTGTGCTTCACTGATGATGAGGCACACGTGTGCTTCACTGATGATGAGGCACACTTGTGCTTCACTGGTGATGAGGCACACGTGTATTTCACTGATGATGAGGCACACGTGTGCCTCATCACCAGTGAAACACACGTGTGCATCATCAGCAGTGAAGCACACGTGTGCTTCACTGCTGATGAGGCACACGTGTGCTTCACTGCTATGATTGATCTTGGATTGACCTTGCTTCTTCTGCACCTGTTTTGTGTGCAGTATATCACCATCTGACATTATATCTCCATCTGACAGTGCACTTCTACTGGTCTAAAGACTTCTGGGTGACAATCACTAATCCATGAACCAGTCATTCCCATCATTTAGTTCCAGATGCTAATGTCTGTTTAAGCCGCTTATGGCTCAAGAACAAAATCAAATCCATTTTATGGTACAAGAGGTTTATTTGGTAAGAGTTTTGTAAACATTTGAGGTAAATGAACATCTACATCAGCATGTTCTTAGAAAAGACTCTTAAGACAGTATTCAAACAGGCTGCTGTTCTGAGCTTATGCAGAGGATTTTTTACCTGGCCGATCAACGTACTCTTGCTATGCAGGAGACATAGCAGCAGTCCCAGATATTATTTACAGTAAAACCAAAGGCTGCAACTAATTACATTACATACACATCTAACTGTAAATTGTAAAACTGGTCAAAGCTAATGGAAGTTTCTTTTACATATCCAGTCTTTCTGTATCCCTTATAGGTTAACAATCCTTCTTCATAACGTGGGAAGCCCATTTCTGTGCTATGGAAAATTGTGTTTATAAATGATCCCATAATATTGTTTATCACTAGCCTCTGTTTTATTATTAAAATACTTTAAGGATATATATATATATATATATATATATATATATATATATATATATATATCCTTAATGGCCTAACTGAACAGAACTGAAATGAGTGCGTAAATGCCACAGAACCACAAAACTACCACAATACTACTTGCTATACCATGAGAGAGATGCCACAATATACTCTAACATAACAAGGAAAACAAAGCATTATTGCTTATATTGTGGCATTCACTCAATCATTATAGTTTGATAGATTCAGATCTGCTGAAAGACAGGGGCTGAGCCACTAATTTCCTGCTATAGTTTGCCATGGATGGTGTCTCTATAAGATGTCTCTAGTTTGGCTTAACTAGACTAGAGACTAGTAGGAAATGAGTGTCTCGCTGTGTTTTCATTGCTGTTTAAGGAGGTAGGATAAGTTGTGGTATTTTCTATTTGGTAGATTAGTTAGTTTTGGCATTGTTTCTAGTTGTTTCTCATGCCTGAAGCTTTTACTTTTCTACCATTTTCTGAAAGATTTCAAGTGACATAAAATTAGTAATTAGTTATGTTATTGCCATCGAAAACAAAGATGGGTTTCTTGGTCTGGCGGTTGGTTGGGTTGATGTTTTAATGTTTGGCCTTGGTTTTCACCTAAATTTTAACATCCTCTTTCCTACCAACACGTAACTGAACGGCAGGATTTACCTAGAAGCGTAAAATGTCATCTATTTACTAAAATGTAAACAATAAGAAAAAAATTGTTTTCAGCACATTCAAACAACATGCATCTACAAATTCTGTAGAAGTACTGTCACAGGCAGAGTGACCCTATAGGCTGTGGATAGTGTGGGCTCATTCTGGAGCCCTTTTAGTGGGGTGGGAGGTGGGATAGTTGTTTTGCAAAGGTTTTGTGTGGTTTTGTAAGCTTACTGGACAGATGACAGAGGACTGAGTATTGATTTCCTTCTAACAGCCGTGGCAGTCAGTAACTGTAACTGTTTTGTACTCTAAAACTAAACAGGAAGGAGAGATGGGTTAGACTTCACTGCTGGAAAGAAATACAGTATTCTCTGACGCATCAGAAGCAAATACATAGTTTTACCAATTAACAAATGACTCCAGTAAAAAAAAAACTGAAACCTAGAAATAAAACCAGTAGAAATTTCAAATAGCACCCGAGTAAAGGGAATCAATACTTGCCCGCTCACGTCATCTGTATTAGTGTTTACTTTCTATATTAAACTGATTTAAGATCATGTGATAATGAAAAAGTGTAAATATATCCACCGTTCTTCTTGAAAGTCATTTCACTCTGGGTGAACCAAATGTAGAGGCGGATGCTGGAAGTTTTTAGATTTACGTTTGTGTGTTGAGATCCAGCACAATAATAAAACAAACCATGCCTTATTGATATATGCAGTTTTAGCTGACAATTTTAATACTTAAATAAACAGTTACGTCTCACTGTTTCATATGTGATACGTTTCCTTTAACACTCCAGGAGTGACAGATATATAGTGTTTGTAGAAGGTGAGCAATTTGAAGAGAGAGACTCTAATTCAACGATTTTCACGCCGATATGTAAGTCAAACATAGCTGAAAGGTACAATCACATTATATGTGATGACACTTACCATCTAAGCAGTGATAAGGTAAAGACATATTCAATACCAGATTCACTGTGATATAGTAATTGCCAGCTTCGTGTCTAGTATCCGTCATCTGATGAAAACGTGCACTTGGTTTCTGTAATAAAAGTCATGATTAGTTTCACTGACACTCTAGCAAGCATTTACACAATGCAGTCAAATGACAACTTTGTCATATTCATTAGTATAAGGCTATAATTACATATAACAAGGAATTTTTCCAATAGCATGGAAAAGCCAAAAGCACTAATGGCAATGCAAGATTATGTTAACAGAATATCTTAAGGAAAAAATGCAATATATATAAAATCCTCATTAAGACATTAAGGCCAACAGGAGGGTTGCAGAGGGCTTGACCTGACAGTGTTTGTCCCATAACTAAATTTCAAGAACACATCTGTTTTTTGCGTGAACAGCCAGGTCATATTGCAAAATATGACACACTGAAGCACTTAACATGTGACCTGAACAAGGCTTCTGTTATCCATCCACTCAGATACCACATAACATCAGACAGCATTCAAGTGCTTTTCCTCAACACTACAACTCACCAACTACAGAGCTGCCAAAGGTCTTTTTATTTTATTATAAATAACCCCCAGATAACATCCAAAAACCTGCTTTTCATCTCCTCCAATGAAAATTCTTTTCAATTTCAATTTATATATATATATATATTTTTTTTTTGTGGTATATATAAAAATCCGAGATCTGGGATTATGGTAACTAAACAGCCAGATGGTCATGTCTTGCTCTTCCGCCGCTAGCTTTGCTAGCCCTACTCAGCCGTCAGAGGTCAGTCAACATGTCGGTACGTCTCCGCGGCGGTGGTGACGACGTGGCCCTCCTGTGACTTCCTCTTCTCACCCCTCTCGCTGCTACCACTCAAGCCGGGGACGTTGGCAGGCCGGCCGGCGCCTCCGGGCCGCCGCTCGTTATCCGAGGAGGCAGAGGAAAAGGAGAGAGCAGGATCGCTGGCCTTCGTCTCCCTGGTCTGCTGCTCCGTGGCCAGGTTGGCCCAGTTCTGCTCGGCGGCCAGCCTATGGTTGCTGGTGTTGATGTGGAAAGGCTCCTGAAGACCGCCGGGCCGTGGGTCGAGCTCGTACCCCGCCGTGGGGGGGGCCTGCCCGGACTGCAGGAATACCTCCCTGCCCGTCATTACCTCGGTGTAGTCGGGTGGGTAACTGTGGGTGGGAGGGGCGGTTCTCGGGGCAGCGCTTATGGGCTCTGTCGCCGTCACGACAGCGTGGGGCAGAGACTCACGCTCGCGGTATTTGTGGGCCATGCCTTGTTTGAGCTTTTTCCATCCAAGGTGATAGATCTCTAACAAGTTCAGCAAAAGAGACAAGCATGCCACCACAAGCATAAACACAATGAATATTGTCTTTTCGGTTGGCCTGGAGATAAAACAGTCCACGACGTTTGGACAGGGCCACCGTGCGCACTTATACAGCGGACTGATCCGGAAGCCGTAGAGGAAGTACTGACCTACGATGAACCCCACCTCAAACACCGTCTTGAAAATGATGTTGAACACGTAGGTGCGCAGCAAAGCCCCCCTGATGCAGATCTGGCCATGCTTGTCTCTGATTGGTGGTTTCTCCTTCTTCCCCTCGCCGCCCCCTCGCACTCCACTGGATTCCGCCCCCCGGGCGCTCCTAAACGGGAGCCGGTTCTCCTCCTGCAGCCCGCTGGCCGCATGCAGCTGCGCCTCCCCCTCGGTGCACTTCTCCTCCACGCGGACGATGTGCAGGACGTGGCCCAGGTAGACGAGCGTGGGCGTGGACACGAAGATAATCTGCAGCACCCAGAAGCGGATGTGCGAGACGGGGAAAGCCTCGTCGTAGCACACGTTCTCGCAGCCCAGCTGCTGCGTGTTGCAGGTGAAGTCTGACTGCTCGTCGCCCCAGACGTCTTCGGCCGCCGCCCCCAGCACCAGGATCCTGAAGATGAACAGGACGGTGAGCCAGACCTTGCCGATCACCGTCGAGTGCTCCTGCGCGTTCTCCAACAGACGGCCGAGAAAAGTCCAGTCTCCCATGCCTTACGGTTTCTTGCCTGGGCAGAAAGAGGGGAGGGGCATGATACTAGGTGGGAGGGGCATGATCAGAGGACTTGTGGTCAAACTACTGCTATAATCGTGCACGCTAAACAGGACATAACAGCCTCTTGGAGCATCGCCATGGAGAAATCCAAGCAAGACTGTGCAACTGGACCCACACGTCAGAGTCATGTTTGAGCTCAACTGATGACAATTCCCTGAAAGTACCCAGAACGTTAATAAGATCCACTTTTGCAAGCATCCCATTTGCATATCTGTGCAAAATCCAGACACTGAACTACGATGAAGCTGTCACTGTTTAGGAGAGAAAACAACGAATGACAAGAACAGCAAACTTGTTCTGTTAGCGTTAGCGCCCTTCACTATAAACCTCACAGAGGCCTGGAGCACAACAAATTCACGAACCCTTTCTGTTTCTCCATCTAATTAGCTTGCATGGGCCTGGTTTATGGGCCCTGATCTAACCCCTCCCTCCCTCTCTCTCTCTCTCTCTCTCTCTCTCTCTCTCTCTCTCTCTCTCTCTCTCTCTCTCTCTCTCTCTCTCTCTCTCCGCCTCGCTACTCAGCAGGCACGTGCTGACATCAACATTATAATGCACAAAAACATGCGGCTGTGAAAAGCCATGTCATCCCCCGAACCAGGTACAATAATATAATCAGGTAATTGTATATTATATAACATAATTAGGTAATTATCATGTATAGAATTATGTAATTATAATGACATTATCTACTACTGTAATTAATTAAATGGGCATCACTTTTAAGACTACAAAGCATCATCATATAATCAGCAGTTTTCGCGGGAGTGTGAACATCGTCAACATTGTCTGAATTAGTTTTTTGCACATCACTGACAAATGTCTATTTGAAATTAAGGATTTATGGCTCATACTTCACCTGTAACTATTAACACTTTAGCCAGTAATGTATAACAGAAACAGCAGTTAATAACAGGACTGTTAGGATTTTAAACATCCTGTACAAAAGACACAACTAAAAAGGAACAGAACTGATATTTGTCAGTACACTGTAGAACTAAATACAAACACAAATAACACACAGTTAGTAATTACTAAAGAAAAAAAGTTACTTACTGAGACGTTCTTGCATTGAGCGTGGTAAATCCATCGACAAATGTTAATGTTCACTTTTTGTGACACCTGAAAAATCAAGTATAACTTCCAGTTTAAAGAGTAGTGTTTATATTTAAAAACGCTCTCATAAAAGAGGGAAGATATGTACATGCCTAGCTTTTATTTCACCTGTAGAAACTGTGATATAAAATATATTCTGACCCATAGCGCTACACTGGGTTTATATTTCACACTAATCCATACTGAACATATGACGTGTGTAACGAGGTGGTCGTTTAGAGTGAATTCTCTCGGTCTTTTCACGCCACTGGATGAGAAGGAAAATTCAGTTTGGTGTTTTTGTCATTAGAAGGCTGTTCCCGCTCCCGCCGAGTTATCTGCTAGGCAGATTTCCATTTGCTGAATCTGGGTCAATTAAATGACTCAGAATCTATTAGCTACACAACGTTTGGTTTTATTGGAATTAATTACTAACCCTAGTAGGCTATTTCAATGTTATGTGTGCAGAGAAAATCTTGTTCGCAGTCCAGGTGCGGGGACAGGCAGACCGACGACAGAGATGGTGCCAGATTTCCCTTTGTAACTGTGATGTCGTCCCGTTATCTACTGACCTAAACAGCTCGTGTTTCAAACATGTCTGCAAAGGTAGTTTTATATAACAGTAAACGCTAGTAGATGGCAATTTTATATAACATTACGAGAATTTTGTGAATAAACCCGATGCATCAGACCTTGGTTATCCCGATTGGGAAATGGTTCAAGTTTAATGTAAACCTAGCTAAAAGAGTACCATAGACTGCAGATGCCCAACACAGATATCTAAAGTAATGTCCAGAGGTGGCTGGTGTCATGATTTGAGTGCGTTGGACCTCGCAAGGCGGTAGCAACCCTACCCTCTCCACCCGACCCAAATCCTGGCAGCTGTGTCCGCTTACCAACCTCGTTTGATGCCAATGTGTTCATGCGCAAACCTCTTCACACGTGGACCCGGGGACCGAACATTTACAAGTAAAGTTTAGCTTGTCGGTGCCGTCCGGCCGCGGAGACGCGGGGTTCCCATCCCCGCTGTCCCATTGCACGGACGCGAGCGCGTGAACGTAGAAATGTCACCGCCGCGCACGAGCGCACGAGCGCACGCCACGCCCACGAGGGCTTCGCTTCACTTCCAAACGTGCGCGGCTCCGTTCATCGCGCAAAAGCTTTACATGGGCCTGGTCATCTCAGTTCCATTTTCATTCCTGGTAACTCTATGACCGTGATCTAGGTTTCAAAACTCTCCAAAACTGAAACTCGAATTGTTAATTGAGTTGAATACAGGCACATTCATTAATCAGATAACTGCCCACTACCATAAACATGTAATGGAAAAAGTTTCCATAGGCTAATGTTGAAAGGGGTAAATTCCCCCAAATAGATTCAACTAAAAGTTTGTTAATAATCTACAATGGTCCTGGAGGAACATCGTTTGTTGTTGTATACTTGTATATAGCTGAAATGACATTAAAGCCTTTTTTGAACTTTGAAAATACCCACACATCTCTTGGGTGAGGAATTTATTGACCATACACTGATCATATGTATTGATCATACCCTGCAAGAATACAGGGTTTTGTGATTCCGGCACAAACCTAGTGAAATATATGTTATGGGAAGACTGAACATGGTTGTCGGTCTATTAAAATGTACAACGTGTGCAAAATTCCGACATGTTCGAAATAAAACGTTCTTCAAACATTCAGCAGAAAAAATAAGGCGCCCTGCTGGTCAACGCGCCAACACCTGTACAGGTGTCTGCAGGTCGCCTTGCTGTGGGCGCTAACACCTGTACAGGTGTCTAGAGGTCGCCATTTCTGAGTGTGGCTTCAATTCCGGAACACATAAGTTCGAATGACATTTTCAGCACGCGAGCACAATAAAAGGGTACAAACTAGCAAGTTTCATAAACTATATATATATATATATATATATATATATATATATATATATAAAGGGTCAGTTATCCAACTGAGAGATGCATCTCTAGAGGTTGGTACAATAACAAAACAAGAAACAAGAAAGTGGAGAATCTACGACGCAGTAACCTTTGGCTATATAGAACCACTCAAAGAGAAATATTTCTTCATCATAAGCACGATGTGTTGGACGGATAGTAGAAGCCGATAGACAGAGGAACACATAAATCACGAGACCAGCCCCCTACAATAAAGACCAGGCCTTTACGAGTGAAGCACCAAATTACTGCCCAGTTGTTTACAAATGCAACCATGTAAGCTAGTGACAGCACTTTAAAACATCTTATAGTAGTCAACATGCGTCAACTTCATCTGCATTCGTTGACCACTAGGTGTCGTCATTGGTCATGTTTTCCCAAAACTATAATACACGAGACTGCACTGAAAGCAGTGGGGGGTAAAAACATGGCTAATTTTTATCATTACAAAAACTGTGTTTGTTTAGGTCCAATGGCATGTATCCACTTCATCAGACAGGACAGCAGTTCTACCTCAGTATGAATGATGCATTAATGTTCTTTTCTATTCAATACAAAACAAATGAGTTGAACATTTAAAATGTCCCCAGGGCCATTTGGTATGAGACTGCACTGACTCTTACGTCGCCTTATCGTCGGAATCAGCAGTTGACAAAAACCTCTCGTTAATTTTGTTCTGTGAGACAGCCTTGTCCTTGGACTCGTGATCCGTGTACACATGACTCATCTTGTGTTTGGTCGAGCATCTCATCAGATTCTTAATGATCAAGTAGATGAGCTCTGCCACGTTGAGGACTATGCATATGGCAGAAGATGCCACCATGAAGATGGTAAAAACCGTCTTCTCTGTTGGTCTCGAGATGAAGCAGTCCACTTTGTTAGGACAGGGCCACTGTTCACACTTGACGAGGCGCGGCATTTGGAAGCCGTCGTAGATGTAGTAGAGGGCGTACATGAAGCCGGCTTCGAAGATGATCCGGAAGAACAGACTGCAGGTGTAGGTCAACCACAGCCGGCCGGTGATGGGCAGGCGCCTCTTCTTCAGGTTCTCCAGTTCCTCCTGAGTGGGTCTGTCCCGCCTGTTTGCAATGAGGTTTCTCCTGACACCGCGCTTGCGGAACGAGACATACATGGCCATCAGCAGAGCCGGCGTCGAGACGAAGATGAGCTGCAGGCACCACAAGCGGATGTGTGAGACCGGGAAGAAGTGGTCGTAGCACACGTTCTTGCAGCCCGGCTGCTGCGTGTTGCAGGTGAAGTCCGACTGCTCATCGCCCCAGACCCTCTCAGCAGCCAAGACCAGGATTGTGACACGAAAGATGAAAAGGACAGACAGCCAGATCTTCCCCAGACTGGTGGAGTGCTTGTTAACTCCTCCCAGCTGAGAATAGAGGGTTCCCCAGTTCATCTTACTCACTACCGATCACAGCACCTACACATTAAAGTTTAAAAAAGAAAATTAAAAAAAGTGTCATTCGCGGACACGCACCGCACCTGAATGTAAAATGCCTCTGACCCATTCTGGACTTCTTTACCAGGAAATTGTCATACCAATCTAATTTTTATTTTTATTTTTGTGACTGTGCAGTTACTGTAGTTGTCTAATTATTTCAAAACCTTCTTCTTCACTTTTCTGTTTAAGAAGTTACCAACCGTGTTTAATAACTAATAGATTTATGAACATTAATTAGTACGTGTAAGTATATTACACTCTTGTTTTATAGAATTTTAAAGCGTTAGAACAAAACCTTTTTAAATGTAGGCCTAGTTTTAGTCAAAGGTATTTTAACAGGATGTTGGACATAAAAGAACAGAACGAAAAAACAAAAATTAGTTTTCACCCCCCCCCCCCCCCCCAATCGCTTAGCCAAACTATACAAGAGACAATTTTTATTTAAATGGTTATACCGCCCATAAAAGACAAGTCTCTAATCATCGTAGAGAAACTAAAAGATGAAATTTAACCAAACGTTGCAGCCTTGATAAGAATAAAAACGATCATCGTCCAAATTGACGCGACATTACTAAGTTGGAAAAGAATTTACAGACACACTGCAAAATGCTTTTAAAAATCTTATCATACATACGTAGTATAACTCATGCACGGCGTTCGGTTCAGAATACTTCATGATACTTCACCATGTATCGTGTATTAAAATGCAGACAGATAGTAGCCTGCGTCTGGCGTTTCTCCGTGGATACAGTGACTCGAGATGGAGGAGTTGGGGCTGATTTTGCTGAGGCTGGAGGCTTGTGGAGGTTGCACCTGCCGTGTAGGGCGTGCTCAGACCGATCATTGGACGTTTCTAGCTGAATAGGTGTGGACTGAATGCCAGTTTTTTGTAAAACAGTGGAAAACGTTTTATATTTGCTGGACACGTTCAAAATACTGTCGTTACTAATACAATATACGTAACGAGAACCGCATCTTTGAATATTACATAAATACAACAGCAGGATGTATATTATGGCCGCCTTGTTGAATATCAAAGAAGAGCTTTTTCAAATCGATGTATTTTCATCAGTCGGCGCACTCTCTGAAGATTTTTAGGTTATTATTATTATTGTTGATTTTCCAGTCATTTCTCCGTTTGAATCAGTTGAAGACTTTTTTTTCGGGCAAATATACCCAAAGAAGACACGAGAATATAGTTTAAAAACTCCAAACGCAAATAAGACATTAGAATGCAAGCAGTCATTAGCTACTTGGTGAACACCCCAAAATCAACCGATGCCGATAATGGACCCCATCTAAGTATTTACTGATCATTTCTAATCATTTTATACAGCACAATTACTTAAATAATTTCTTAAAGTTAAGTAGGATGAATTTGTCCCCATCCCTAATGTACACACACAGCCTCGGCTGACAGGCACAGAGAAGCCGTTCGTAAATATAGATGGAGTAGGTCATTTATTGTAGACACATTTTTGTGAGATTTTTTTTATATCCCGGTAATAATAAATAAAATGCTCTGCCAATAAAAAGAAAAGATGTGTATGTGGCAGCCGTTGGACTGGAAAAACCGTTGTTATTTTATTCGGAAAGAATGAAATGATTAGATGGTCTACCTGTCTGTCTAGCTACCCTTCTACCTGTCTAGAGTGAAAGAAAAGGCATTTAGTAGGAATGCCTGCTATCCCCAAAAAGATAAGGCAAGAGGTCGAACCGGAGTAGCTAGCTAACATTTACAGCAACTGTTTCATCGACCAAACATTATGGATGAAATTTAGTGAAAATTCGAAATAATCTTTCAAAACTAACTTTGATTGAGTAGTATCGCTAACTTCGGTGATGTTTTAGCTTTGCATATCTAAAGTTACCGCAGCTAGCTGTTGCAAGCTAGCCAGCAAAACGTTACTGAATCGAACTCAATTTTCATTAAACATTTCCCAATACTAACATACTCTTTTGACATATTTTGGTAGCTATTATGCTCGTTATTTTCGTCCATTATAATAATGTTAGGTGTTTTATTACATATGGATGAGACATGAGACAGACATCTGAGGCTGCGCACTCCAGTGGACAGTGCGCGTTCATGTGTTTTAGGGGAATTGGGCTGGAAGGAGGGTTGAAGGTTTTCGGTTGGATAGTTAAAAAAAACTCTTAGACTTGATAGATTTTTAATCAGAAACTTTCACATGATGGTTTCAGGTCTGCCTACTCCATATTTGTTTCTAAAGACTAAAGCATTCTAACAACACCAACGTGGTTTATCACGGCTTTGCGCCTTCTGTGTATTCGCCATGCGGTGAAATGTGTTTGTCATGATGTGAGGTATTTTCTGATCGATATAAACCCCGTGTATTCGTTGTGAAGTATTGCTTTTCAGACAGACGGCATACATGTCTGCTGATGGGAAAAAATAAAAACCATATAACCTCAGCAGATTCCAGTAGCATCCGCGTTCCACTGAAGGCGAAAAATCGATGAAAGACGAGCTGTTTGTCACACCTGCACCACGAACCATGAGACGACGTTCCAAGTCACACCGGGAACATGCCGACTTTTGCCACAAACGAATAGCTCTTTTGTTTTTATCGTTTTATTTTCTTAAAAGATGTGCTTCGAGGAGATTAACATCTACAAATCAACGCCCGTAGCTAATGGGATAATCCCATAATAATCTGGTTTGCCACACAGTAACTGGTGGTCAGGACGTCGCAAAAATGGTCTTTGCCGCAACTGAGACGGGAATCACACGGAAGTCACAAGTGCGGTGTAAACTAGATACCCGGGACTGGTTACCTTGGCATTCCATTAACAGGAGTCTAACTCAATATTGTCTATGGAGAGCAAGAACACTTTATCAAATGCGTCCCGTTTTCTCTTTAATTGTGAGTTTAGTTACAAAAGTGGCAGCATATTTAAACAAGTGTTAATTATTTAAGGAAACTAATATCTTTCAAGCCTTACAGCCATAGTTTCCATCCATAAATCAAACCTCACTGGAACAATCAAAAGAATTTAAACTGACAGTTCTGTTGCTCTAGAACTCATTTGCCCTCGGTGTCAGAACGCCACTCCTGAGGATGGAGGTACACGCAGTCCCCTGTCGTTGTCTCCGCTTCATATCCCTGTCCAGCCTGGCTCGCTGTGTCCCACTACGCAGTGGGGATCTCGGGCGTTCATTTCTTAAGCTTGGCCAGCTCCATCAACAGCTGGTCCCTTCTCTCTCTCCTGGCAGACAGGTGCTCCTGGTCACCGGGGATGAGCTCACAGATTTCCTAATTGGGGAAGAAATGGAGGGTTAACTTTTCCCCGTTCGATTCCTAAGGGAATTAAAAGAAGGAAATAAAAACACTGTACCACATTGTTTGTTGTTTTTTTTTTTATTAAGGCCTTATTCATATAAATGGCTTACATCTGTGAATTTTACCATGGCATTACATAAGCACACACAACTAGGACGCACATACTTTACTGATTCGAGCTGCGGCCTCTCCGTCGAACTCAGGAACGGGCCCGAAACTAGACAGGACTCTACTCATGCCAAAGCGGTAGCGTGTAAGATAGTCTTCAAGACCTGAGGACACAGAACACAGGTCCTAGAACTGACTGCACTGCCATGCTTAGTGTATTGTGAAGCATAAAGTTAACTGGCATTTTTATCGTTATGTTTTAAGATTCATCCATATCAATGGTTATAAAGCCAAACATCAGGTGAGCCAAGTGGTTGCGAGAGTTCCTGTGAAGCATAGTTATTGCTTTTGTAAATGCTTTACATATTTCTGTTCATCATAGTCATTGTTTTACATTCCTGCCACTGCAGTCAATTCAGGCATTTAGGGCCAGTTTTAGAGAACAAGACCGCTCCTAAAACTAAAACTCTGGACTAAAAGGACTTTCCACTAACCATTTAGTCCAAGAGTAGGCTTTGTGCAAAGTGGCCTCTAGTGTCTTTGTGTTCTCCAGCATCGCTGAGTCTCAAACAATGCAATGGCGCTTGACAGGTGTCTGTAGCGCAGGAATTGTTTTTAACCTCTCATTGGCAAAACGTGTCCGCTGCAATTGGACGACTGCGATGAAAGTGCCATTATGTCAAAAGTGAGCCTTGTTCTCACAACCCCTTACTGTAGGGCACGCAGGGGGAATGGGGCTCTTTCACACAGCCTACCGAAATTCACCACGAACGCGAGGCCTCAACACACAAACACACCCTGCAGCTCTCCCTTTCAGACACAGGCATTTATCAACACACGAGGGCCATGCGAGGCACACAGCCATGACAGGAGTCTTGGCCTGGCGGCACCTAACCTGGAAATAAATGAAGCAAATAGGACTTGAAACTGTGTCTCTAAACGTAAAGGCTATCTAAGCACGCCGATGCTTTTCTGGGCTATGTGACATCCAGCCGTTGCAAACAATGGACACTTAAAGAGTTTGTTCACAGTGACATCTCAGCGTGGAAAGAAAAAGCGACTTGCCTTCAGGTGCATTGAGATGCATGGTTTCAATAGGACCAATGAAAGCGTAGCGCATGCCTAACCCCTCTGACATCACCAGATCAATATCCTTCACTGAGATGATGTCATCCTGAAGAAACAGATACAAGAGCTCAGACAGATGACGACCTTTAATGAAAGCAAAATAAAAAACCCTGCAAAATGTAGGAATGGTTCAGTAGACACGCATCTTAACGAGTTCCCATTTTCATCCGGGATTTCTCCCTCTGTCTGGCAAGTTCACACCGTTTCCTATCAGGCCAGCAGAAGAGCAATACATCAGCTCCCACTGTACTGGGCTTCCCTCATCATCCAATTCAGTGTCCTGGGAACGTCAGGATGGTGAAGGGGGGGGGGGGTGTTAGTGCCAGGCACAGAGCCCAGTCCGCACTCACATAACCTCAGGCTACAGATACCTGCTCCCTGACTGGCATGAAATCAAAGCCAGGATACAGACCTGTGCGAGGGCGGAGGGGGGGGGGTCCAGGAGGGGAACAGGGAGGTCTTTGTTCGCTCGCCCGTGAGCAACAACGGGTCTGTTATGCGGGCAGTGGGCTGATGGTGAGACTCGTGAACAGAGGCCTTTCCTGAGCGGTAATCACCGGAGGCATCCCGCGCTGTTCTCAACCACTCCGCTTTCCAGCATTGGCTCACTCTCAATGGCCCCAGATGAACTCTGAGCGCAACTGTGTGTTTGGCTGAGCTGTATGTGCAAAGTGTGTGTGTGTGTGTGTGTGTGTGTGTGTGTGAGTGAGAGAGAAAGACATCACAGTAATGCTAACAAGGCTTACGTACAGCAAATAACTATTATACACTGTAAACTGAAGTACAGTAACTAAAGTACAGTACAATAAAGTACTAAAGCACATCAAAGATTAAGGAAAAACTGACCTGATCTGTGAAAATAAGAGTCAAATTTATTTATAGTGCTTTTTTTTTTACAACAGTTGTCACAAAGCAGCGAGCTGTTTAAGGAGAACGTAGCGAAGTCGCAAAACTTCAAACAGAACGTCTTGCGAGGTTCGTCACGCCACCAGGCCAAACAAGTTTCCCCACATTCCCAATCAAAATTATGTATGCCTCTGTGTGTGTGCGTGCACACGCTCATGCATGTATTTGTTTTCTCTGCCTTAGAGGCATTTGCCACTTTAGAATATCTGCCTAGAGGTTCTGTACAGTTATTTGACTCAGGTGTAGGGACACACACCAGTGAGTGACCAGCATAATTAGGTCAAATTCTTCTTCTATGACCACTATTGTGTTTGCTCCAGTGATATCCATAAAAGCACAGCATCTGATATACACAATCTTTGTTACAAAACCATAACTGCATGGGTTTGCATTTCACTTTTTCTTCAGAATGGAAAAATAAAAGATAAAAATGTCTCTTCGAGGCTGTGGGAAAAGCAGACGCAAGACTCCACATCACAACAGCACAGACGCTGCAGTTTCAGTGAGAGATACCGAATGGCTCATGAAGGTATGGGGTTGAGGCTGCTGCCGATTTAACAACGTGGAGACCTGAAGAGTGTGTTTTAGCACCACAAATTAAGGGGCGTGTTTCAGCGCCACAGATTAAGGGGCGTGTCTTAGCACCGCTGCCTGATGAGTTTTTACAACAGCTGTTGTCACGAAGCTTTACATACGTCCTAGTCCAAGACCCAATGGAGCAAGCCAAAAGCGACAGTGTTGAGAAAAATATCCCTGAGGCTGAGAGAAAGAACACTCAAGAGGAACCAAGACACAAAACACTCAAAAGGACACCAGACAGCAAAAGAAAAATGACCTTTTCCCCCAGTTGGTTTAAAAGAGAAAGACCATGCAAAAACCTTTTCACTCCATGCAATTGTGATTAAAATTAAAATATTAAAATGGTAGTATTCACAGAGTAAGGACAAGCATCTTTCTTGACCATTCTGGTTACTGTGTCAGAGTGCTAAGGCATTGTCACTAACTCCAGAGACAAGAGCAATAGACAGGGAAGAAATGTTAAACACAATAGCACGTATTCTGCCATTACCACAGGTTACCTGTGAAGCTTCAACCGTCTTCATAAAAATGAAGTCAGCGCGAGTGTGGTTGGAGCAAGTGTTTGAATTCCAGTAGCTCCAGATAAAGACTAGTTTTTTCATAGCTCGCTGAACTAGTCCTGGCTGTCAGTGGCTTATGAGAGAGCTCTTAGAATGTCTTAAGGACCTGAAACCTTTTCTCCAAAAAAAAAAGAAAAGAGAAAACAATACAAAAAACAAAACAAAACAAAACAACAACAACAACAAAACACCTGTATCTGTAGTCAGGACAATGATGCTGAAAGGTGATCCCATGAAACTGTACAAATTCTCAAAGAAATGATTTACTGTTCATTTGATTGCACATTTGATCATAGTGAGCAAAGCTGTTGGCAGATTCTCAGATCCGCTTATATCAAAGAAGAACCTAAAATACTGGGAAATTTTCAAACGTTGCAGCTGTATGTGGTAGGAGTTTTACGCTGGTGGTGCATTGGTAAATCCATCTCCCTCTTGCTTGCTGAGTACTCGTATGTGTGTGTGTTTGACCCTAAACATTAAAGGTAGCCTACAAGTGGGTGGTTCTCGTGTGTATTGTGAAATATAATCCTGTTGGTGCCACTGCCTCCTTTACAACTGTCGTCGTACATCTTAGTCACACCCAGACAATCAGTTCAGCACTGCAGAGTTCAACTGGATTTAAATCATTTAGAATTTAATCCATCTATAAGTACTTATCATTTTTAACTCTGTCGCAAAGCCCATGTGAAAAGTCCCTTTGCTAAGCAGTGGCACGTCCTGAATGCCAGCATTCTGCCGAGGCCAGAAGGAAATGGTATTCCCACAGCTTGGATACTGAGCTGTGATTTTTTCCTTTCTGCCCTGGACTGCGTATAGGACCCTGGGGGCCTGAACTGTTGGAGTGAATTTTTTCACGCTGTTCAGGGTTCATCCGATACAGTGAAGCAGGGGTGTACTCCACAGCCTTGGGACAAAATGTCCTGAGAAGCATCAAAATGCAGAGTGCCTGGCAAACCTCCCGAGAGAAAGAGGGAAAAAAGGCCTGTGTTATCTGTCATCTCTCGGTGTAGGCTGATACACCGGTGCGCTTGGCCACAAACACAAGAGTGCCTGTCTTTACTACTTTCCTACTCTTTCTGTTCCTGGTAGACATGGGCGCAACTCTGCAGTCATTACTGGTTTTATCTCTCGGCTCAGAAAACCACGTCTGGTAGGGCAAGGCAAGTTATTCAGCAACTTTCATACACTGACGTCATTCAAAGCGCTTAGGACATTCTGCGGTTTTACACATAACCGAGCGTCACGGCTGTGACAGGACCAACCGTATGGCAGAACAGGAGCTGGGTTCTCCACAGCCTGTGGAAATGCTTAAAGAAACATGAAGTGATGTGACAGTATTGTCAGTCATATTATACATGCAGTGCGAATCCCATTCTAAACAAACCACCGGTGCCGTTAAGGAAAGAGTCAAGAATTCCCGAGTCTAAGTCTAAAATTCTCATTTATCCTTTAGTAGTTGGTATAACCCACTAACAAGACTTTGAGGATCAGTGATACTGCAGCATATTCTGATTTGACTTACTTTGACCAGTCTCCAGCACTCCGCTATGATGGCGTACTGGACACGGTTCAGCGCAAACCCATCAATCTCCTTTCTGAGGCAGACAGGTGCCTGGCCCACCTCAGTCATCAGGTCACGCGCCGTATCCATAACCACATGGAGGGTTTCGGGGTGAGGAACCAGCTCCACCAGGCGTACATAGTACGGCGGGTTTACCTGCGCGGGTATGACAGAGCGGGGGGACCGCTGATCACATTTCCATGCGGACTGGCACACCTGACCCGGTGTTTACATGCACTAGATGTTGATAACTGTCCCACCTCTTCCGCTTTGCAGGACTCTCTGTTTAAATGAGCCCTAGTGTTTGGCACTGTAGGGGTTAAACATTTACCCAGTGAACCGTTCCCATTAAGAAGATCTGAAGAGCACTGCAATGGACACAGATACAGACAGATCTGCCTGCTTAAGTGACAGGAAAGTCATTTCTATTCTAAGGAGCAATTAATGGATTAATTAATGGAAACTCTGACTTGCATGTCCATGCATAACTTGGTTCTGATTTAATTGTCTGTTTTTAACCACATCGTTTCCTCTCAAAATACCTATTAAATACAGATTAGCCAATCGATGCATAGACAGCTCAAAACAGAGGAAGAAAATGTTTTAAATGCATTTTTTTCCCCGCAGTCTCGTTTACGCCGCATGACTGACCGGGTGGGCTACGAGACAGCGAGTGCGGTTCTGGACCAGAGAGAAGACACTGCTGGGCATCAGACAGGAAGTGGAGCTGCTGAGGACAACACCCTCGCCCACATGACGTTCCACCGCCTGGAAGACAGCCTGCTTGGTCTCTAGATCCTCATACACACACTCCTGTCAAGCAAAAACCACGTAAAGACTGAAGAAAATCCAAGTCTACAGACAAAATACCATTTGGATAGAAAAAGAAAAAAATATATATAACTCTTGAATGATAAACATGTGAATTTGTGGTGAGGCTTTGTGGAATTCTTTCTGACATTTGCAGAACACCACCGCCATGCACTTTTAATAACACTATTTCCAATATAATGCACTGTTAATTATTTAATAATGGGCTATATGCATACATTGTCTTTCCAGCATTATTTCTGCTAATATATTTCATAATTAAAAACCCTAAACTACAAAATCACACAGGTAAATGTGGAATGTCCATCCCCAAATTGTCAAAGCCATTCCTTCCTACCCTACTAGGGTCATTAAATTAGTACATGATTTGCACAGTAATCCATTACTATGCACTATTACAAGGTCCAAACTAGGAAAACCTCTTGTAATGTTAAACATTAATGATCACACTACACAATTCAGAAAGAGAAAACATACCACCAATGATGTAAAGAACATAAAAATGCCCTTGGGAACAGGTGAACACAAACACCCAGTGAAGGACCTACAGCTTATGACGCGAAAGCTCATTACAGAACGGCACTTTATGACCGAAAAATTGTTACCTCAGATTTAGTATAAACCCAACGCACCTAATGACACACGCCACTGCGTATATTAGCACATTTCATTTTATTTGCTGCCTTTTCCTTGATGAAGGGGAACTCTACTCTTATGTTCTGCATATTCTACTAATGAAATCACCAAGTAATGGAGTCCTATTGATTGTTGTTCAATCAGTGGCAGTCTAACTCGCGTGGGTGCTGACATGGAAAATTCTCGAAGGCTTAGTCACAAAACCAAACACTCCGACAGTGACACCGGAAACTGTGTTGTTATACAACGTAGATCCCTGTGTCATCCACTTCCTTATCGGAAACCCATGTTTTGCCTTGTAAGCAGTAATGCTGTTTTTACCTCGGTTTTTCTCTGTACTCTTGGATGACCTGTTAGAGAGAGTTATTCTGAGGTCTTAAAAAGTTGTATTATCTTACAGAACTCAAGCACACACTTTATTTCCTTATTTGCGGTCTTGAGGCTCAGGATACAAGCTGCGGGAATACCATTTTCCATTTAGAGCCAATACTATACCTGAACAAAAAATGCGCCCTCTAGTGCCTGTGAAAGGTCATCGTGACTGCTGAGAAGCGCCAGCTGCTCCGAAGCGCTGAGCTTTCCTCGCAGCATTTGGGCTTCCTGAAGCTCCAAAACCTGCGTCCTGATCATACACAGACACATTTTTTTAATGACTATTTATGTCCTCACTGTACAAAAGTAGTCTGTTAAAAGATACTACATAGCTACATATCAAACAATATGCCAATATTGGTAGATATTTCGTGTATTTGAAATACATGAAATTATTCTGTACTTCAAGGTACTTGAGAAATCAAATGAGAAAAAGTCCTGTCACATCTGTCTACAGACAGAAGACAATTCCTCCAGTCACGATGACCAAGTGCCCAATCGCATAAATGGGGATTTGTCCCCAGTTATAGTTTAAACTGACTTCAGCAGATGTTGAGCATTGAATGACTCGGACTAAGTCATTTATGAAACATTTTTTAGAACACTGCAAGATTACTAGGCAACAAAAACGAAAATTGAACTGAAAGCGCTGATGGTGACTGATAATTTCCATATTCACAATTAAATATGAATATTTAATATTTAATACTCGACTGTCTCATCTGGAGGCTGCTTGTGTGTTTCAACATCCAAAAAAAACGAAAATCATTTTTAGATGTGTACCGCCATTTGACAGGCATACGTTGAAGAAGTGGGTCCTAATCCAGTTTATATGAGCAATGCTTGGTTCGTATTTCCCAGTTTCACAGACCTGATCTCTGTGATGGCCTTGGACGCTTGTCCAGGCTGGCTGTCATAGAGCTTAACCTTGTACCCGCCACTCAAGAACACCATAGCCCAGGAACGGCCAATCAGACCACTGAAAGAGAACAAAACTGCTTGAATCCTTAAATACTACTGAAATAAACCAGTATGGTAACGTCGTAATATAACGATCAGTTATATGGATGGCACTTAAAGCAGAGATACGCTTGAGGCTACACCTAAGAAGCCGTGTGAGTTTGCGCAGAGCCAGTTAGATATGCCAGACATGTGATCTATCCTAAACGACCCGGGTAAAGCAGTGACTGAGCCACAGAGAACGAAAGGTAGGAGTGGGAAATGTAAAGTGAACGACGGGATTAGCTGCAAGTGATCCAAATGAAACAGCTGTGAAATATGCACACATATCAAAGGTCTGAATCCAGACACCACTGGCCCGACAGGATACGTGTTAACTGTTAACGTTATACGGACTAATTAAATGACATAAATATGCTCACCTTCCTACAACTGTAATTACTGCCCCTTTAGGTGAAGCCATCGCGTTATGTCGCTAAGATGAACCGAGAACTTCTCGCGATTCATTTCAGACCCGCTACGAGAACCCCAAACCACGAGGGTCAGGGCGCCTACGGCAGCCCAGGTGCGCCAAACGCGTTCAGCGTTATGTTTAAGGTAGCGGCTCGCCTCAGCAGTCGCTCGGAACGCACACCCGCAGAAACGTCTTTGGCGAAATTGCAGGCCGAGCGATTGAAAGAGAAGCCTTTACATCTTGGGAGACGGTGAAGCTGAACCAGTCGGATAAAGAGAAGTCTGGTAAAGGAAAAGGCTCAACACGTAGGCTGTATCCTAGCAACGGTGGCACGCTCGTGTCGAAGCTTCAGGATTTTATGAGCGAAGTCTGGGTAGGTTAGCCAATTAGCTAAAGCTATCTTAGACGTCCTAAACCTTTTTTCTGTTATTAGAAATGTCGTTCTGCTTTCCAGCCAAAAGGTCGACAGAGTGCTCTGCCTTTACTTTCAGGTTAAAAGCATCAGTAGCATGTTAAAAGTAATGTTGGATAAAAAGCAGCCATGCTAGCTGGATTGTTGGGTTATATTTACGAGCTAGGGTTAGCTAGGCTAGCTAGTCGGTTAAACGATGCATTCTTCCCTTGACTAGCTAGTTAGCATTGTTAGGTTTTATATTTAGCCATAACTAGTGACTTGGGTTACTTGTTTCACGACTCTTCGTTTTAAAACCCATCTAAGCTATCTATCGAGCTACGAAAACCTGCATACATTGAGCTACAATGCTTAGCTAACATCTGTTGAATGTCAGGCTGGTTTTGTTTTGTGATATTAGTCTTGATTTGGCTGTATGTTCTTTTGTAACCTAGCTAAATCAGTGATGGAGAACATTCATCTTGCTGCAGAAGATGATGACGACCTGTATTCAGGTTACAACGACTACAATCCAACATTTGACTCAGAGGTAGGTGTAACACATACACATCATGCCGAAACTCGGTTAAAATGGAACTCTTTATTTGATTTATCACAGTACTTTTTGTGTGTGTGTGCAGGAGCTCGACAATGATGTTGGCTTTCAGCAAGCTGTCAGGACCAGTCATGGCAGAAGACCCCCAGTAATAACAATAATCAATAACCCAATACAATACACAGAACACACTTGCAGGTGCACACAGTAAAGGCACCTCTTAGCATTTCAGAGGTGCACCCAAATTAGACTTTTAAAATAGTATAAAAGGTTTTGCTGTGTGATATTTATGACTGTAGGTTTCTACATATGTAGTCCTTTAGGGGAAGATTAACACACTCTGCGTGCACACTGTCTGTGTATATTTTCTTAATTGCCTGATCGTGTGGTATATTTTAGATTATTATGCGTGTTTTGTAGACATGGCAGTTAGCTTTATAGACTACGCTTTGGAGACGTTTCGGGTACATATGTATGATGGAGAAGGATCTAGCTGCCTGTGACAGGAAAGAGTCACTAATTTTGTTCAGTACAACTAGTTTAGGATACACATTCAGTCATATTTTTATTTCTGCAAAGATGACTGCAAAGCTTCCTGGCACATACACTGGAGGAAGACCCACAGGAACCGCTTTTGGTGTAAGTAGTGCGAATGAACCTTCTCCAATGAATGATGAAAGGTGTATCTATCACACAGAGAGAGAAGGAAACATACAGTATCTTAGCATGTTTGCTGTTTCAAAACCTCAGGGAGAGAGCAGTCAGGGCAGGGTTGGTGACAGACTCTTAAAGGTGAGTGAATGTGTGGTTTGAGTGTGCTAGACAGCAGACAAAAAAGTACTGAGGAAAATCAAACATAAATGACTTTCGACTAAATAACATGCTTTTGACAATCTGAAACAAACATCACTGCAGTTCGCAGGATGCCTGACCGAATTCAGCCCCCTCTGAAATATAACAGTGTGTGATGCCCCTGGTGTTTTCCATGATGTTCTTAATGTGGTGTTCTTTAGTCACGGCTGCCTTTGGGCTCTGCAGCAGGAAGACCTACAACTGGAGCTGTGCAGGTAAGAGCTCGACAAAGGCCTTAAGTGGCCTTAACTGACTGAAATGGTGATGTTTGCTTTTCATTCAAATGACAAACACGCCGCAATATATGAGCTAATAAAACATGCGTCTACATGCTTGTTGGATTATTGTGTGAAGGAAGGGGCTGCTCGTCCTATGACTGCGGTGCGGGCGGCAGGATATTCATCCACTTTCACCAGAGGTAAGCGCGTGCATGACGCATCCTTCCACGCATGTAACTGAAATAATATTAACGTTCAGTCATTTTGATGTGTGCCAGATATGCAGTTGCTAGTTGCCCTTTAAAAGAATGTATGTTTTCCATTTCATTGATGCTTTTCTCTCTCTCTCTCTCAGGTTCAGCCTTTGATCCACTCGGACAGTCAAGAGGCCCGGCTCCTCCGTTGGAAGGCAAAATTGAAGACACGTGTGTTCCCTGTTTTCTTTTGCGGTCCAGTGCACAAGGACCTGCCGCTTCTGTTGCATTTTTATAGCTTTTTATAATGTACCGAGGTTTTTGGTCTTTCATTTATTCCATTCGTGTTTCAGTCCAGACGAGAAGATTAAGATCCTGGAAAAGAAGGTGAATGATCTGATCGAAGAGAGCTGCCTGGCCCACGCTCATATGGATCTGCAGCTGGTGGGTTGAACACTACCGTCAGGGCTTTAACTCTAAAGCAGAGTGCAGACCTCTCTGCAGACCTCTCTCTCCATCACTCTGTACTGTCATAGTGGAGTTTACCGTCCCAGTGGTGGTTGTGCGAATCACTGTCCCCTTCTGTCTTTGCGTTCCCTTGATACCTGTTATTTTCATACAGGCTCTAGAAAAGGCCAAAGACGCTGGGCGGAAAGAACGGTCACTGGTGAGGCAAAAGGAACAAACTGGCACCGCGGACCATATTAATTTGGACCTGACTTACTCAGTGAGTCCATTTCTACTGATTACAGTCGCACTCGGCCATTTCTAGCGCTTGTGGGAGCTGAGCTGTGTTTTTCTTATGCTCAGGTGCTGTTTAATTTGGCAAACCAGTATGCCAATAATGACATGAATACAGAGGCCCTGAATACCTATCAGGTCATTGTGAAGAACAAGATGTTCAATAATGCAGGTAAAAAAAAATGTATATATATATATATTTGGTCAACCAACAGGTTTTTTTGGAGTGTTTGCCAAGTTCTCTTCATTGAGCAGAATGGGTCAAGAGGGACAGTTTCTGTTCAGAGGTGTAGCCAAAGAAAGACAATCCCAGTCTTCAAGACACAGACATCCTATGTGGCTAATAACATAACCATATAAACTGCAAATATTTCATTTAATTGTGTTGATATTTTATTGTGTTAAAATTTTGTTGTACTACAACTACTATGACCATAAAGTCTTACCTAATATTTGGGAGTTTGGCTATAAAATACATTTTTGTATATGTATTAATGTATTGATTGAGATTACAATTAAGATGACTGTCACTTTACCACAGGAGACAAAACACTTTTGTCAAATTGCAAGTTATCATTAAATGAAGTGAGGTCTTCTCTCTTCAGCTCCCAGTGTTTAAATGTCATCTTTTCTACTGAACACAAAGGGACATGTGTAAAATATGTTTGTTTTAATCCTTTAAATGTTTTAGTTCTGATCACAACTTCTGTTTGTCTGTTCTTTTTATGTAGGAAGGTTAAAAGTGAACATGGCTAACATTTACTTTAAACAGAAGAACTATCTCCAAGCTATTAAATTTTACCGAATGGCTTTAGACCAGATTTCCAGTGCACACACAAAGATGAGGTCAGTTTTTACAGTGGCACCTGTATGTCACTCAGTATGATATAAACACATGGTACATTTTTCAGAATGGACCATGATGGTTTTTCCTTGTTCTGTGTCACAGGATTAGAATCATGCAGAATGTTGGTGTTGCTTTCATTCGCATGGGCCAGTACTCTGATGCCATCATCTCCTTTGAGCACATCATGAGCGAGAGCCCCAACGTAAAGACAGGATTCAACCTAATCCTCTGCTACTATGCCATCGGCGACCGTAAGATGATGAAAAAATCTTTCCAGAAGCTCATTTGTGTGCCCCTGGGCATTGATGAGGAAGACAAGTATATCTCTACAAATGTGAGCTCCAAAACACCGATAGGCCGGAGGAGTTTTGAAATGTCCATATAAAAATGTTTTATGTGGAAGGTCTCGCAACGTAGGAGGGTTTGTGCCTAACGGTGTTTGAACCTTTCTCTTTTTTTAGGATGACCCTCATGGCAGCTTAGTGATCGAAGCCATCAGGAATGATCAGCTTCACCAAATGGAGCGAGACAGGTGTCGCAGCGCCCAGACAAGTCACTCGGCATCAGTAAAGTCTCTGCTTACAGTCATGCTGTGGAGTGTTTCCATTTATTTGTTAACACAATGTATCGCTCTGTTCATTGTAGAAAAGGACTGGCTGAGAAGTACATCATGACCTCAGCAAAGCTTATTGCCCCAGCCATTGAGTCCACCTTCGCTGCTGGATTTGACTGGTAGGCTTCCTTACCACGTTCTAAACGCCTGTGGAGGCGCTTGGCCAGTGGTAGCATTTTTAAGATTACATATCATTTGAAAGGGCAGTTGCGTCCCTTCAGAGTGTACAGATATAAATCTGATATTGGCTGAATACAGTACCATGGTTATTGTTGTAGGTGTGTAGATATGGTTAAAGGTTCACAGTATGTGGAGCTTGCGAATGATCTAGAGATCAACAAAGCTATCACGTACCTAAGACAGAAGGACTTCAAGCAGGTGAGGCAGTTCCTAACACACTTTGGACGTCTGTGGCACGTTGCTTTTCGTGTAATTCGTATGGCTGCCTGCGATGCATGAATTAATACGGATGTTTTGCCACTGCCTCTGTATTTTCATTTTGTGTGTGTGGTGGTGTTGTTTTTTTTTCCCCTTTTATCTGTCTCTTCAATGACTCACAAACTCACATTGTCGGTTTTCTTTTCCCACTCCTCCATCTGCTTGCCTGTTGAGACTGAGGTATGTGTCCTGTGATTGCCAGTGTCTCTTCATGCTGAATATTGGGCCTGTCTTACTGCCCCTGTCCTTTTATGTAGCAGTGAGTAAAATGAGGAGGACCAGTCACGGTGTTTGAGGTCCAAGCACTGCTTCCTTAAGCTCTAGTACATTTTAACCTGCTAAACTCAAGGCTTGCTATTTGGTTATTAATGTTTAATAGTATTATACAGTAACTGCTGTGATTGACTTCAGTAACTAAAACTGAAACTAATATAAACGGTATGGAATTACAAGAATGAGGAATAGAAGTCTTAGGTGATAATTGTGGGTCTTTCAGAGCCAAGATTTTTGAAATGGGTTGCGTAGTTATAAACCACAGGGCTGTAGGCTAGACGGTTTTTTTTTTTAAATTACCACGACGGTCTGACACGCTGGTGCCCTCTTGCAGGCGGTGGAGACGCTGAAGGCCTTTGAGAAGAAGGACAGTCGGGTGAAAAGCACGGCAGCTACCAACCTCTCCTTCCTGTATTTCTTGGTGAGTATGTGAGCAAAGTACACAACGAGGTTGCAGTCACCATTGTGAAAGACCGTCTGAGGTTACACTCCCTCAGAGATGTGAATTTGTTTTTTATGTATTGAACTTTATTTCAGTGATTATCTATCTATCTATCTATCTATCTATCTATCTATCTATCTATCTATCTATCTATCTATCTATCTATCTATCTATCTATCTATCTATCTATCTATCTATCTATCTATCTATCTATCTATCTATCTATCTATCTATCTATCTATCTATCTATCTATCTATCTATCTATCTATCTATCTATCTATCTTTCTTTCTTTCTTTCTTTCTTTCTTTCTTTCTTTCTAGGAGAAAGACTATGACCAAGCTGACCGCTATGCTGACCTTGCCATGAATGTAGACCGCTACAACCCAGCGGCACTCGTTAACAAAGGCAACACGGTTTTTGTCAAGCAAGACTATGAAAAGGCAGCTGAGTTCTATAAGGAGGCCCTGCGTAACGACTGCTCCTGCACCGAGGCACTCTACAACTTAGGTCAGCCATCACGGGGATCAGTAGAACTGCCAGTTGCATCGCGCAGCCCTCGAAACCGTCCATGTTGCCGCATTCTCTTGCTGCTGTTGTATCCGCCGACCTGCTGTCTCCCACTCTGCTCTGCTCCTGTAGGGCTGGCCCAGAAGAGGCTGGGACGGCTAGAGGAAGCCCTCGACTGCTTCCTGAAGCTCCACGCCATTCTCAGGAACAGCGCTCAAGTCATGTACCAGCTAGCCAACCTGTATCCTTTAAAAAAAATTATAATAATAAAAAATAAAGCCTTGAATTACGTAGTCGATGCCGTAGAGTTCTGATACTTAAACCAGGCTGTAGATATGAGCTTCTGGAGGACTCTCACCAGGCTACGGAGTGGCTCATGCAGCTGATCAGCGTCAGCCCTACTGATCCGCGGGTGCTGGCGAAACTGGGAGAGTTGTACGACAACGAGGGCGACAAGTCACAAGCCTTTCAGTACTATTACGAGGCAATGATTCATTCTTTTCTCTTACTTTGAACCCACTAATGTATGTGGCACATTTTATATTTATTGAACCATACTGCATGAACTGTATTGGCTGGATTAAGCCTAGTCTTGGGCTAAATGTTAATAGTAATCTTTTATTTTGGATGTAGAACTGATGTAAAATCTGGCCTTTAATGTACACAAGTGAAACAGGTTATTATAATTATGTTTAATTATTGTGCACTATCTGAACCAGGATGCATTTGGAAGTTTCATGGTTTGCTAGCTGAACTTTTACTGAAGCCACTTTCTTTCCAAAGTCTTTCAGATACTTTCCATCAAACATCGATGTCATTGAATGGTTGGGAGCATATTATATTGACACACAGTTCTGTGAAAAGGCAATCCAGTACTTTGAGAGAGCGACACTCATCCAGTAAGTTGTTGTTATTCATGATTTGCATGTACCTCACACTTTCATCCAAAGCGACTTGGATACCTACATTTATACATGGTGTGTGTGTGTGTGTGTGTGTGTGTGTGTGTGTGTGTGTGTGTGTGTGTGTGTGTGTGTGTGTATATGTATATATATATATATATATATATATATATATATATATGTGTATATATATATGTGTATATATATATATATATATATATATATATATATATATATATATATATATATATATATGTGTATATATGTGTATATATATATGTGTATATATATATATATATATATATATATATATATATATAATTTTAGAACTGCATGTGATTTAATTAATGCCGATGTGAATTGCAGGCCAACTCAAGTTATGTGGCAGCTGATGGTGGCAAGCTGTTACAGGAGAAGTGGTATGATTGATATATTTTTATGTATTTTATTTTTTGATTTCAAACTAGCGATTAATTCTTTTACCATTTTATTCCCAACATTGGGTCAGATTCATAAAACCCGACGGTAGCCACGCCACGCCACACAAATAGTGCGACACGGTATTTCATTCCTGCTCATAAAGTCATCGTGGCGATAGCCCACGTGTTGGCTTACCCAAATTCACCCAAGGTGAAAGCCAATCAAAATCGACATGGAAAAGCGGTCATACATGTCAAAGACCCACGCCAAGATACAGATGATTATCTAATTAGCTAAATGGGTGCGTGTGCACAATATTGTCGATGGCTTGTGCAGCAGATGTTATCGGGCATAGCCAAAATATCTTAGATCAGCCACGCCTGTGCAGAAGTTGATGTCGCAAGCAGTTCATTTCCAAACACGTAGGACATGGAGCAGGATTAGCACACGCATGCAGACGTTTGTTCTCGCCCCGTTCAGCATTTGCAATGTGCCCGACACGCGTGCATGTAAGAGAATGTAACAATATATAGTGAAAAATCATACGACGGCTACATTTGCATGTGTGACCAAACATTGTTAGAGAAAACATTGCAACTTGCGGGCAAATTTATCATCAGATTCAGGTGGTATTTTCTGTGGAGTGATGTTCTGTTATGAATTGGTAATGTTAAATGCAAACTTGCCAGGATAACAAATATTTATGAATGAGGTCGTGTAAAATCTGGCGATGTGTTTTATGAATTTGAATTATAATTGACAGCATTTATTGTCTCCCTCAGGCAACTATCAGAAAGCACTTGAGACCTATAAGGATATTCATCGGAAATTTCCAGAAAATGTAGAATGTAACGTACACAATTTTTATGATCCCCTATCCCCTTCTATAATTTTTAATCTTGCAAGTAATTGTTTAGTGGCATTACTTCAAGTGAGTGTGTCTGTTGGTCAGGTCTGCGTTTCCTTGTGAGACTCTGCACAGACATGGGCTTAAAGGAGGTACAGGATTATGCCACCAAACTCAAGAAAGTGGAAAAGATGAAGGAGATCAGAGAACAGGTGTAGTGCCAGTTCCTTCAACACTTGTGTGTGTGGGTGTGTGTGTGTGGGTGTGTGTGGGTGTGTGTGGGTGGGTGTGTGTGTGTGGGTGTGTGGGTGTGGGTGTGTGGGTGTGGGTGTGGGTGTGTGGGTGTGTGTGGGGGGGGGAAGCAGCCAGAGAATTTCAGCATGCATGTTTTGAACAAGAAACAGCTGTCGTCTGAAGGGAAGGATTCTTGGATCGGTAGCTGCTCTCAGAGAAAGGAATGACTCCCAGCATCAGCCCCTGTTCTGTTCAGTCTCGCTTTACTGTGGCAGCAATAAAAAGCATACGTGAGGATATTCTGTGATTTGGCTGAGCTTCTTTTGACTAATACCCTGTTTTCCAAATTTTAACCCAAGGATCTAACTTGAAAGGAACTAGTTAGAGAAATGTGTATGATTTATGATCTCATTTTGTAATCCCCACAGCCCACTTGTGTCTGACATTCTGCTGTACCAGTTCAGCATCATTCTTAAGATTTCCTTGTTATCCTGTCTTGCCACTTCAGTCCTCTGCTGTAAACTCCTTTCTTTCTCACTACGTCTCTCTCTGTCTCGTCTCATAGAGGGTGAAGTCGGGGCGAGAGAGCAGTGGCCGTAGTCGTAGAGATGGCAGTGTCAGCAGCGGTGAGTTTTTCTTCATTGGACACGCAGAGTCCTCCAGGATCTCCAGATCAGTTTCAGAGCAGCAACCTCAGTCTTCATAGTGTATAAATGATTCTAACTGGATGACGAGGTCGGTATCTAAATCTCAGTGGGCAGTGTTTACCTAGTGCACACTACAAGCTGTAGTCCTCAAATAACAGGTAATCATTTGAGGCTCACCAGAAATCGCTAATTAATCATTTCCTACCTCCTGAATGTCTTCCAGTCAAAATATGCTTCTGCCAACAGGCTGCAAGGTGGCTATGGGTATTTTCTTCTCCGATTGAATTGACAGTTCCACATTCCCAATTTATCCAAAGTTTGATTATCAAAACAGTCCAGTAGCTCTGAGTCACTCAGCTGGTATTCCAGTATTTTAATCTCATAGCATTTAGCATTTAGTAATTTGTATTTGAAAGGGAAACGCCAGGTTTGTAGCTATCTTGGCTGGTAGGGGGATGAAGATGAACAATGTTATTGTTTTTCCTCTTTAAAAGAACATTTGGATGATGATGATAAACTAGGAAATATGCATGTTATCCACATCTGATGTCCCATGAGGATGCATGACTAGTTCAGATACAAAAGGATAATTTTAAGAGATGCATTTAACCCAAAACATTAGAGGTCGTTATTTGGAGAAACCTTTGGTAGTTCATTACTGTCAGGCTTGGTGTATAGTCTGAGTTCCCTCTACGTTCCATCAGCTTCTTGCTTAATATATCAATACATCTTCAATTTACTATTCTACCATTAACCTGAAGCTCCTATAGAGGGGTTGTGTTTACCTTTCATTCTCAGTCTGTTGGAGAGATTGCAAAAGGTGATATTATTAGTTTGTTAAAACCAGTACTTATAAACATAGACTCACTTTACTGGCAAATATGAATCTTCATCTTTTTATGATTATTAATAGTGCATAATGCTGCCCTTTTTTGCAGCTTTGTCTATGTTGATGCAATGACGGTAAAAAGCTGGGTTTTTTTGTTTTTGTTTCTACGAGCGGGTGCTGCGTTTAATTCTGCTAGCCGCTACCGGGACAACTCTACATTCTGTCTTGTTACGTTTGCAATGCATGCGCAGACTCAGAAATGTGAAAGAAATTAGAGTAAGGGTATACATGCACTGAGAAATCAGATTACTGAGCCAAAATCCAGATCTTAATCACATTTCTTAATCTGATCTCTAGGCCATATGTGGAGTGTGCTGTTCACATGACAACTCGAATAATCCAATAACTGGAGATCTCTGATTATGGATTATTATGTGCATGTAAATGCACTCACTGTTTCTTCGAGGTTATGAGAACAATATTTACATATCTCTGCCTGTTCAGCCTGCAGTAGTTTAGTGTTGTAATTTTCAGGCGCATTTCAGCTCTGAGTGCTTTTTAATTGAGGCACAATACAGGGCAGCCAATTAGAATAGCGCTCATTTATCTTATATTTGTCCTAAAGGCACAGTAACAGAAACAGCCTGTTTAACTCTAAAGGATAAAGAGACATTGTACAAAGACTTGTGACTGGTTTTTAGAACAAAGTCATACAAATGTGGTAAGTGGACATCAAGGGAAAACATAAAAGACAAATGCAGGATTGGGTCCTTTGTTTCCAGTCAGGGGCTCTACATAAAACGGCTGTTGGTGTAGCTCTCGGTGATCCTGATCCCTGTGCCGCAGATATAAGAAGGGAGAGAACACGTTCTTGTGTTCCTTCGCTTCGTCTTTGATCTCTCTCGCTTCCTTCCTTGTTTGTCACGTCTCCCGAGTTCTTGGCAGGGGACCTCACAGGACACTCGCACTCCTTCATGTCAGTAGCTTAGAAATTCATATTAGGAAGAAATGTAAAGTTATTTTATTAAGCATGCCAGTTTATGGTTAAACGACTGACATAGTAATACGTTTTTAGGTGTTGAACGTGTAGTTGTTTAGTTGATTACACATCTATTACTGCAGGAATACAGACAATGGTCCGTCATAGCCTCATAAGCTCTATTCACTGTCTTGCACTCACCATTTTCTGCCTGTGTTCTCACACTTTGGTGCTGAGGTGTCCAAGCTGACACAAAGCCCTGCAGTGTTGTAGAGCAAGAGGCCATGTGCAGGGCTTTTCACGCAGTGCCCCTTGGCCTGTACCAAAGAAGACAAAAAAAGCTACATTGTTGCTTTAATCTTGGTTCCCTTAGCATTCACACTGACACATCTACCATCGACCCACAAGATGTAAACAAAAGTCATGGATAAGTCACTTCCAGACTGAACAGCTTTTGTGACGTGTATTTTGTGACGGTAACCACAATAATGCTAGCCGAACCGAAACGGTCCTCTACCTTGGGTTAAATGCACGTGTGGGGTTTGTGTATGTGGGATGGTATCTGTTTCAGTTGAAAACTCAGGAAGAGTTGGCAAAATGTATTTAGGAGGCAAAACTGTGAGGGCATGTTGAATACATTTTTTCCCCTCGGTATTATTCAGGATACAGAACCAAATGCTACTGAGGCATTTTACCACTTTATTGGTCCACGACTTACTTTGTTTCGTGTTGTCACCTGGTGTTTAGGGGTCGTACCTCGTCACGTCACATCCTGCATTTGGTCCATTCGGTACCTTTGGTCTAGACTCCGTTCTGTACTGAAATCAGAGTTCGTCAAGAAGTGGACCGAGACTGATCTGCTCATGGGGTCTCGGTTCACTTGTTTGGTGTGGACTGTGTTTCAGAAGGCAGCGTTCACACTTGCTCTAATGAACTGTTCAATCATACCAGGGTTTATTTTTATTTGAACTAAAGCTGCCAATAATCCTCTTTGCCCTTTAGCCAATGATTATACTCCGCAGAGTTCAGCTACAGCCTATACCGATGAGATGCTCAACCAAACATTGTTGATTGGTAATTCTTGGGCTTCAAAAGTTACATTAACATTTAACATTCATGGTTATAATAAAATATAATGTGGATATTGAGTTCAGGTTACTGAATTCCATATCAGTGCTTGAGGAAAACAACTGTCAGGGTATTTAAAAAAAATCTCATGTGCATTGGGGAGTAACAAAGGTTTTTTCCTTTACTACTTCCCAGAATTCTGTGGTTTTCGAGGTTGTTCTGAGGTTTCCATGGTTACCCAAGCTGCCAGATGCTGGTCTCATATGTCCCAGAGTGTTGTTATATTTGAGAAGCCAAGATGTGAAGTACAGCTCGTGGCAAACCTTACCATGTTGTCTCATAAACTGATTACAAAAAATGTAAAACCGATAGTCTGGGTATAGTTCTTTGTTTGTTTGTTTTTTGTCACAATTCTTAATGTGAGATATTTCTGTTGTATAACTAGATGTGCTCTGATTTGGGCCAGTGTGAAAATTTAAGCTGCAGAATTTATGGCCTTTTCTTCAAGTGCTCATATGATTTTTATTATTGCTGTTTCATCACTTCTCATTAATAGCAGATGAGCTTCAGTGTTTCAGTGGTTGATCTTTACGATCAGGCTCGTACGGACGTTTGGCCTCCTCTCGCTTTCTTTTCTTTTACACTTGCAGCTCAGTATTCCACATTGTAAAGATATTCCTGTGGGAAAGGAACATGGCATGTGTGACCAGTGCGTCTGGGGTGTGTCTCTCAGACAGTGGGCAGAGTGGCCACGGAACCAGTGCTAAGGGGGAGAGGCTGAGTGCCAAGCTGAAGACCCTCCCAGGATCCAACGAGCCTTACGAGGCCAGCGCCCAGAGGGACGTAGGTGAGCAACGTCACTCCACACGCCTCAGACGTCTTCGCACTGTTTATGGTAGTTTGTGTGCTTCCTGGGAATAGAACCTATGACCTTGGTTTTGCTAGAACGTTACTGTTCCCCCTCGGTACCCCAACTGAAAATAAATTCTTTTCCCCCCGCTCTTGTGTAAAAGGCAGCAAGGTCTGTTGTAGCGCACACAGCAATATATTCTGCCTGCCTGTCACTATGATGCTTCCAGCTGAGTCTTGACAAATTCCTGGCTACTCCGTCACATTTTACAACTCGTGTCGTTCTGTCAACATGCGTCTGGACGTTTTTCATAGGTTAGGTGTGACACGGTACAAAACACACCAACGGTACAAATGAAGTCTGTAATCTCATTTACAGACGCTTCTTATGTTGACCCACTGGGACCTCAGATGGAGAGACCAAAGACTACAGCAAAGAAACACATGGCGGAAGACGAGTTTGCAGATGAAGAGTTGGGGGATGACTTACTGCCAGAGTGATTTTTTCTCTTTTGTAGTCGCCACATTCCTTAATGGCTTTTTCACAGTAAAAATACAAGTGTAATGTAAAGAGACAGACGCCACAGAAAATACAAATCCCCTACAATGTCTGGTATTCATATTTATCGGTTTCATATGGAAATTGTATTTGAAATACCATGCTAACTCGCAGTGAGACATAAAAAAAATCCCCGGATGTATTTATTAAATTAAGTCGCTTTATTCTACTGTCTCTGCGCTGTTTATTCATTTTTACTCGGTTGTATCCGTCCTCTCTGCAACGTGACCACCGTGGTCCATGATCTAAGTGAGACGAAGTCGTAAAGACACTAAGCAGAGTCTCTCTGTGGTCTCCCGAGTACTCGGCACGGCGATGCTTAATGACGCGCCTATGGGTGGCTTTATCCTGCTCAGATCTTAGAGTCCGTACTGCACTACGGAAACACTAACGGTTTCAAATCAACACGTACAACCCTGCAGGTTAATCGCTGCATTAGGAACACATTCAGGACACACGAAAAGCGGCGAAATTAAAAAAAAAAAAAAAAAAAAAAGCTTTACGCAAGAGTTAAGGAGGCGCAAACGCAGTGAGAGTCGCGCATAGTCCACTCCCAAAGGCTGGTCTGCAGCCACGTTCGGAATACAGCGATATCAAACACCCCAAACTAACCTCGTTATAAAAGTACGACGTTGCGTGCCGTGGCGAGGCTATTGGTTTGCCTTCAGCGCGAATATGCGCGGTCGCGTGCTTCTGCTCCCGTTCCTACTGCTCCTCGCGAGCTGGCGCGATAGCGGCTCGGATGCAAAGGGAAAGAAGGCGCGCAGGAGAACGTGCCTCGACCTACCGGAGATGATCCTGGAGCAGATCTACGGCCGCTTGTCGGTCGGCGTCCTAAGCGCGTTCCACCACACCCTGCAACTCGCACACGAGCAGAAAAACCTCAGCTGCCCGTCGGCGGGTCGTCTTGTACCCGACAGGAGCTCGCGCACGCCAGTGAACTTCCTCAGTCTCTCGCCCTGGGCTTACAGGTACGGTCGCGTGAAACACTTACGCTTGGTGCACGGTTCGTATGCTTTATTACAACATGTCCAAATCAGATTACAACAGGAATACATGCTGCTTTTTTTTGGAAGCTGCGTAACGAAAGTCGTTTCTTTCTAATGCCGAATGGAGAATCTCCCATGACCCGGCGAGGTTTCCACGCTTCATCCCAGAAGCGTACTGCTTGTGCAAAGGTTGCCTGACTGGTCCAAACGGGGAGGAGAGCGACCAGTACCGCAGCACGCCGGTCTACATTCCCACCGCCGTGCTCCAACGCACGGGCTCCTGCGTCGGGGGCCGTCGTTCTTACCTCGAGAGCTACGTCTCCGTGGCAGTGGGCTGCACATGCGTGCCCTTGCTGGAGGAGAGGGCCATCAAAGCGCCCGGCAGGAATCGGAGCGCGCCGAGAGCGACGCCCAAAAGCACCAAGGGGGAAAAACTGAAAACGCAATCTGTAGCGGGGCACTGAAAAGCCTGTTTTTAGATCTAAAAGAAAATGTGTGCCTTAGGAAGCAGTCGCTTATTCTGAAACCAAGAATATCCGAACATTGCCAGCATTGTGCTGAATGATTTCAGTATTTCACATGCACGATGAGGACAGACTGCTCTCAATGATGTAATCAACTATTACGCTCCTGTGGAACAATTTACATATTGTGCCTGAATCTCTTATTTTTTTAAACAATAATAACTGCTGTACTGTGTACCACAATTAGACGTTTGTCAAGATACCAATCGGTTTAATATTTACAAGTGATAATCACAATAATAAATGCCAAAACTGGCTCACCACAGTTTGGATGGTCTAGCACAGTTTACACCGTTGTTTTTTCTTTTTATGGTAGTCAGTAACAAAGTATGTATGTGGGGATGTTTGAATGCTCAGCAGTTCAGGGTTGTAGTTACTTTGTGATCATTTAAGAAGGATTCAACGTCCATACCAAGCTTGGTTTACGAGAAAAGCCTTGACTCATAGTTCACATAACACCGGAATTCGTTGGCGAGATTGTGAGTGTGTTTTGGAAGGTAAGTGCACATTTTCAACCCCATAAGTTTCCCTGCAAGCTCCTCCATGATGGCCCCTGAAACCAGAACGATGAAGCACAAGGCATGAATCGGATATGGACCTTCTGACTTCATGCAAATTATTTATAAGTTATATTTGGGATTTATTAATAAATTGGTTTGCTACGGTTCCTCTGACAAACTATAACAGTAGCAAACATTTCTTTTCAAGATGTCATTGCAAATGAACTATTGAAGCAATTATCTACTTTTTTCCAATGCATCAAGTTCAAGGAAGTAACTGGTGAAGTGTGAAAACTTTTACAGAGCCATCTTTGCCTCCACTCACCTGTACAAAGCAGGATCTTGCTTTTGGTCAGGTATTTCAGAGTGAGCGCCACCTTACTGAGACACTCCTCCGACAGGTACGGGGGATCTGCGATCACGATGTCAAAGCTCTGCGGAAGAACCTCCTCAGGCAAACACAGCGGGTTGCTGTAGTCATAGAAGACAAACTCGTCGCCATAAGCAGAGAATCGGCGGTCGAACTCGAACAGCACGGCCGACGAACAGTTTTCCTTCTGCGACGCCAGCTGCTTAAGTTTCTGGTACACACTGGGTGCGCTGACGCAGGCTATTCTGCAGGCCAGAATAAACACAACGGAAGGATGGTCAAGGTGTCGACATGACCGCCACACATTAAACATGATTCCTGGCAGAGGAATTTGGGTATTTTGGACAAGCTGAGCTCAAGAGAGTAGGAAAATAGCCTGAAAAATGACTAACCTTCCTTGTTTTCCTGCTTGCTCTATGGCTTCCTCAGCTAAGCGCGCAGCCGTCTCATTACTATACCAGAACTGGCTCATACCCTGGGTACGGTCAAAGCAAGAGCTATTTTAAGGCACATCAGCATGACATCCTAGTCCAGTATCATCACTGCAAACCTAAAACACTACATAAACACTTAAACCCACCATATCAGAAACACTTTATGGCTGTACAGTCACTGACTATAGCCCATGAGCTACCATGTCCCAAGTCTTTCGCAATGGTCAGTTTTTGACCAGCTCAGCTGTTGATGGGTGCCAGACAATTCGCAACCCGGCGTGTGGAAGCGGCGTTGCGTTAGTAGGAGTGTGCCATTAGCACACCAGTGTCGCTGCTGTGTTCACAACCATCCAGCGCTTGAGGGTGGTGGACTAACCGTGCACAGCAGTGTCGGGCTACAGTCCGTGACTGCACACCTTTAAGACGAACCCATAGGGTGTGTGTGAGGTGACCAGTGAGTGAAAGTGTGGGGTACATGGCCGGGAGCACACCCAGTCCTCTCGCAGGGCGCCCACGGTGTACTGGTCAGAGAGCCGTGCCGCTTCTTCCATGCTGGCGGCACAGAACTCCCGCAGGGCCGCAACAGTAGCGGCCGACAGCCGCGGCATGTCGTCGTCGTCGCCGTCGCCATCGATCATGGCAAGGTCGCTAAACGGGAACTAGACACACGGAAAAGACAGCTCGTAACGACACGTGGACGTGAATGGCCTGAACGGCGCGTAGCTAAGCTGGCTCACGTTAGCCGGCTGGCTACATCGGTACGGAGTCCGTAGATTAGGCGTAGACGAACAAACGCAAACGCTACGTTTTCAAGTAGGCGTCCGAAAACAAACAAACATCTTACCGGATTTTAAAGTGAATGCACCCAGCTCCCCCTGTAACGCGTCTTGCGTGGTCTTTTTCGTCTAACAGTATGGCAAGCGTCCGTGGACAAACACGCTCAGACTCCGCGCAACTGCTCGCTGTCGTTCATGAGCACTTGTGCTCGGTAGAGGGCGCTGTCTACTCCAGTGGCTTCTGTGAGCTGCGAGGATCACCAAAAAAATGTCCCTTCAGTCGTTCCCACGGCGTGTAAAAGTTCAAGACTAGGTCGCTACACTCGATCAGCATGACAGAGTAACCTCTGTTCCTCACTTGGGCTGAATGAAATGATTAAAGCCGTTTTACACTTCGCTACTTGGTCCAGAGCTTCTGGACAGGAGCATCTGTCAGTATCTAAATTGTGACCAAGCTTTGAATGAGTTTCACCCTCAAGAGAAATCCTGAGTTTGATCTTTTAAAAAAGCATGTGTACAAGAAGCTAAGCAGAACAGCTTCGAGAGAGACGAGATTGTGCCAGGAAAGCAGGCCAGCCCGCGGAACCAGCTCAAAACCCTTTCATCTCGCCCATGAAATCACAAAACTACAAATCAAGAAAATGCAAAACACATGCGAGTTTATATAATAAGTTTATGTACATATTACATTACATTTCAGGCATTCAAAAGGAGACCAGGATTAGTGCTCTAAACAACGGAAACAGTCCATCTAAAAACAATAAAATTAAAATTTAGACTTCAACTTTCCACGGTCATTTTTGGTATTTTATTGCTACTGCAATGTTGGCTGCTCAACAATATCGTTTTGGGTTTCTGTGTCAGTTTGATGCACCAAGAAAAGCGAAGAATATAAAACTAAAAGGCAAGGAGACGCATCTTCAGGGGGTTGGTGGAAATGGCCATCGGTTTACGTGGATGTAAAGGTTTTAGTGATGGCCTTACTACAACCAGAGCAGCGAGAAATTACTGGCAAAAAAGAGAAAAAAAAACAACAACCTACAACTAAAATAATAAAAACAAATCTACAAATTGACCAGAGACCAAACAGCCCCCTTTCCCCAGGTGAACAAAGTCATAAAAAAAGCTGTCTGTAATGTCTGTAATCTACAATTTTATAAAACTTCAGTCCTTTTTTATTTTTAAACATACATTTTTTGACTTCTTTTCTTTTTGAAAATATATGTACACCCTCAATGAACACAAATGATTTGGTTTCTCCCCAAAACCACTTTCCCACATCTTTAGGTTTGACGTCACGGCAACACTCATCGATCACAACAAGGCGTCTGCCAGTCTGTACGTCTTCAGGATTCTCCAGCTGACCTGCTCACAGGACTTCGAATAACTTCACTTTGTTGCGATGGTCACTGCTGACCCTGCCTGCCCTGACGTCTATTCACCAATGACCATGCAGAAGAAACTGGTAGCATAGCAACCAGTGACAGTCGAGTTATCGAGGACGGTAGGCTCTGAAGACCAAGCGGGGGGGGGGGGACGGACAACGAGCAAATAACCAATGTGGTGCGTGATTGGTCTTAAACGTTTTTAAGGTCTTTATCATTTCCTTTTGCCACACTAGCACCGCATGGAACGAACGTGAAAAGACTAACGTGTTGATCTTCAACCTCGTCATCGCACACTCGCGCGAGTTCACTCCGTTACGACCGCGCGTGCGTGATCGTGGGTGTTTAATCACGAAACTACGACTTCAGCCCGACCTCTGGCGTTTTCTAGTTTTCCTTGCTGATGCCTGGATGCATCCGAGAATGGAATTACAAAAAAACGAAGCAACTGCTCCCAGATGGAAATGAGTGAGGTTATCTAGAGTCCTACAGCAAACGTAAGGATAGCTAGGCAAGCCGAACCTGGATTCTACTCGCTGCCGTAGAGACAGCGATGATGACACACGACGAACCAAATCCAAAGGCACTCGAGGAGAGGCAACAAGTGTGTGTGTCTGGGTTTGCTCATCTCCACAGACTAGGGGAGTTTGTCAGAAGGCTCGAAGACCCCCCCCCCCCATGGGTTCGTCTGGGAACCTTCCGCTAGCAAAGCGGACGGCGATCAGCTTGAATTGAGATGAACGTAACGAGTCTTTCCCCTCATCCTTTTACGCAACAATCCCCTCTGCTTCCATAGGTAGGTGTGTGTGTGTGTTTGTGTGTGTGTGTGTGTGTGTGTGTGTCTGTGTGTTTCCTGGGAGATCCAGGAAAGGGGTGGGGTTGGTTGGGGGTTGTGAACGTTGTCTCAAACACCCTCTCCTACAGTGTAGAACAGTGCGGTCCTGTCGGGTATCTCCACAGTTTGGCACGGCAGCGAGTGTTTCTTTCGGGTGACGGCGAGGGCCGGTTGGGGGAGAGAGATGGAGTTCTGGCCAGCGAAAGCTGGGGGCGGCTGAGGCTATTTGACGCACAGCAGGCCGCCCACGTTGGCCATGAACTCCTCCAGGCTCCTGAGGAATGCGTTCTTCTGCTTGCGGTCCATGGCTGGCGGTGTGCTGTTGGCCGTCAGCGTGCTGAAGGCGTCGGCGAGGCGCTGGTAGATGACCGCGTCCCTCTGGCTGGAGAGCAGAGACTCCACCAGATCAGAGTACTCCGCCTATCGAGCAGGAACCTCGGATTAACACGGCTACGGCATTTAATGGGCGACATGGCCGCTACCTGGTGAACTAAAGGGGCCAAATCGCCTCTCTGCTGCCCTCTAGTGGAACATAAAGGAATCCTGACCTGATGCAGGCACACGAGTGTATAGAGGGCTTCTCCTGCAGCCACGGTTCTCTGTGTGTTGTGCTTCTGAAGGACCAGCATGTCAAACACCAGCTGGAGATGAGAGAGAGAGGTTAGATCAGGGCCCATAAACCAGGCCCGTGCAAGCTAATTAGATGGATAAACAGAAAGCGTTCGTGAATTCGTTGTGCTCGAGGTCTCTGTGAGGTCTGCATTCAAATATAGAGGCATTCCAGGGCTCAATCAGAGAAACTCACCTTGAGGAAATGTCGCGTAGCAATAAATAAAGGCGTGTCTTTCTCCTGTGTTTTGGCACACTGCTCAGCCAATGGGGACAGGGCTTCTAGACACAGCTGACTAACCTCTGAGCTCATCCTGCAAAATGTAAAGTTAAGGGAAAAAAAAAAAAAAATCTACAACACAACGACCCCCTGATGGAGTCCACGCCAGCTACTGGGTAAGTTTGTAATGACCAGGCGCACTCTCTGGCCTGTTCATTAGGGTCACCAAGCTTACACGCTCATGTCAGAAACGTAGAATTCCAAACACTAGCCCACACACACAACGCTCGTCACTGGCCAGTTTCTGATCTCTACTGGGTGGTATTTTCAGCTCAACCTTACGGACAGGGTACAGGCGAGAACCCTGTTTAAACTGGCACGGTGGCATAGCTGGACTTTTCACACATTGCCGTCACTGCTAGGACGAGATTGGTCCGGCGCCCAAACCATCTGGCTGACAGCCACGCAGAGGTCAGAATCAGAGCGCCGGAGGTTTAGAGGGGGTTAGAAGTTGTGAAAGGCAACCAGTGACCTACACACTCCAACTACACATCGAGAACGTGTTTGTTGTATAGTGGTGAAGCAGCAGGTCAAAACACACAAACACACACCAACCAAGGATACGAGGTCATGCCCAACTCCAGGGAGAACATAAGGCTCTTGAAGAGTTCTTCTGGAAGCTGAGGGATCTTCTCAGGGAAAATCTCACAGATAAAGGTGATCAGCTTATAGTACTGGTTACACAGAGAAGGGAACTGCGAAAGAGAGCAGCAGGAGAGCCAAACGGCACCACAGGAGTGAGTAGTGTCAGCGCTATGGCTGCAGGAGCGCCAACGTTTAAACCCCGGCAGTCAACCCATCCCTCTCCCGCGGTTCACGTTAGAGATTATAGAGCAAACCCTCACCTTTAAAAGGTCCTGAGACATGAGGGGGAGCACGATGTTGACCCCGAACAGCACGACGTCAGCCGCCGACACCGTGCGAGCCGCGCTGGTGCTCTGTTCCTGGCCCCGGAACACCTCATCTGCGAGCCAAACGCAGGCGTGAGCCGCACACCGCCTTCACAGAACATGACCCCGTGCCGCCGCCCCACCCCGCCCACGAGTGCTCACCCGTGTCGCTGAAGTCGATGAACTCCTTGGAGAGTAGGTTGGTGAGGAGCTCCATGATGAGCAGGAGGTCCTGGTACTGGTCCTCCTCGGCTGCTACGTCCTGTCTCTTGCGGCCTTGGTTGTTCTTGGAGTAGACCTGAAGCAGCGTCAAACACACCTCGTACAGACGCATGGACTTGGTCTGGAGGAGGGGACACACACACACACACACACACGTGCCCGTTTGACACACACTCCCCAGACGCAGAGGTCCCGAGACAGCAGTGGCATAACACATTTTTGCGCACGCAAGCGCATGCAGACACACACCCACACCCCTCACCAGAGACTATAAGAAAACATCTTGTAGGTGTACAGTTAGTATAGAACACGTCAATGCAAGTAGCGCTGGCCCTAAATTACTCATTTACATGCTGACTATTGTAAGCGTCTTTGGGTCCTCGAAAAGCGCTATATATAAATACAATATATTATCATGATTAATTATTATTAGACCACTGGACAGGTCACTACTTAACCCAGTGGTCTGTAGTTACACTTTCACGTTACGGCGTGTCTGTCGCGCTAACGTGTCCTGTAACGCACCTCTCCCAGATAACAGATCTGCTTATGGGCCACCTCCACAAACACCTCTATGATGAGGTTGACCGTTTCCGGCGAGTTCTGGTAGACCTCCATGAGACCAATGCAGCTGGACAGGAAGTCCATGAGGAAGCTGAAGAGCGAGGCCACGTTGTCGATCTGCGTCGCCTCGGCAATGCCGCACAAGGCCTCCAGGGTGGCCACGATCTCCTGCTTCACCGCCTCCTCCTGGCAGATCTGCGCAAAGTTCTCCTGGTTGATGAGGTTCAGGAAGCGTTGCTGGAGCGGGTGCAGCACCTGGGAGCACAGAGGGAGCGTGTCTTAGGGCTCTCCACTAGAGGGTGCCGACAGCACCACAACAACAGCAGCAGTAGCAGTGCAGACCTCGGCCCAGTACTGCTGCTTCGTGTCGGAGTCCATGTGCGCGAAGCCACCGAGCACCAGGGCCTTCATGAGCGTGCGCTGGATAGGGCTGGACAGTAGGTGCAGGGGTGGACTGCGCGTGGCAAACCGCTTGGCCAGGTTCCACCAGTTCTCACACTGGACCACGATGTTCGCCCTGGAGACGAAACGGAGGCGGAGCAAAAGGCGAGCGCAGCCAGTCAGCGGGGCCGGTGGCAACTTTTCGTCAACAAGAATCAGGATTGGGCGAGTCGGAGGGAAAATCTTTTCCATTTTTCAAAATCCTATTTTTCTTTTTTTCAAATGATATTAACCGTATAATTCAAATGATATTAACTGAGCTCCTCACCCACTGACCCTGAGTGACACGGGTCAGGTTCAGTACAGCTCAGTTACAAACAGGCGCAATGGAGCCACTTGATCTGTACAAACGCTTTTAATCGCAATGCTACCGTTTCACCAACAGATGGTGCTGATGTACAGGAATAACGGTGCCGTCGCCTCTGAAACCACAGAGGAAGGAGCAAGTCTCCGGCGACTGGCGTGCGGCTTTTCCACGGTCACCCACCTCTCTCTCTTTTCCACCAACGTGACCAGGAGCTCCACCGTGTCGTTGGCGAGCTCCGGCTCGGAGCTCCACACCGACAAATTATTGATCACCTTCTCCAGTAGGTACCCCACAATCCACTGGGAGCCCTCAGTGTCTGCCCCAAACGCTGTGCTCAGGGGAATACTGATCTGGAGGCGGGAAAGCGAAAGAAAACGCATGGACAGGTGTTTAGGATTGATGTAAACGAGCACAACGTTTTTGCGGAGAGCACGCAACAGCGTTTTAAAATGACCGAGACATGGCGGCGTCCTCACAGTTTCATACAGTTTCTCGTCCACGAGCAGGTACGTTCTGGCCCATCGCCGTAGAAACCACACGATGTCTTTCCCCATCTGAGGACTCAGCAGCTCAGTCAGACTGGCCCGCGTGGCCCGAGACTCCACCTCAGACGCCCTCAGCACTGCTGACAACAACCTGGACGGGAGAGAGAGTCCAGACGGAGGGAGGATGACGTCACGGCGCACAGCCACCCCGGGAATAGCTCGTACAACCAGACGACTTAGATCTGTTACCGACAACACAATAATGGTTGGAACTATTCATACCATTAATATAAAATAGTCCCAACCACTACTGTTGGACCGCGTTAGCTCTCTCAAATGGCATTACTACTATCCAGCTAATAACGCCATTTCCACGTTCAACACCATGTTTCATGGTTGGCGTCCGTGTACTGCTATACCGGCCCAGTCCCCTGACAAAATTAGGACCAAACCTTCACCTGAAGTTTTCAGAGTTAGGAGGATGAGTTCCCCTCAGAGGTGGGTTAGAAACAGTGGCCTGGATCAGAACAAACAGTGTTTGTGTGTGTGTGTAGGGCTTCTGGAGGTCCGTCTAACCGCTCCAGGGCGGTGAGACCTCAGCCTGGTTCCCCCCGGGGCGAAAACCTGGGGTTCACAGGCCCTTGGTGCGCGTGACGGTACCGTGTGGCCTTGTCCGGTCACGGTGCTGGTCAACGGCTAAAACAGGCGCTGCTAAATGTGGCCAATTGCAGCCAAGGACCGAACCAAACGGGGGTGTGGGGAGGCAGAAGAAAGTAAGCCCTGGAAAAAGATCACGCCCCCTCAAACAGACGAGCGCAGGCCGAGAGGAAGTAGCACGGAACGGCGCAGCCAGCAGAGACTCAACAAAATCCTACGTGAATAAACCCCGCTGCTCTCGGGCGCGCGAGCGGACGTGGGGGGGACGCGCGAGGCGGGGGATTAGAGGAGATTACCGCCCCGGAGGACACACGCCGCCCTCCACGGGGCTGGCACACAACGGCCAGATGACTCGCATTGTTTGCAAAAACAAAACCCCACTGACATTTCAGGAGCTGCAAGGTCAGATGCCGTCATTGAGAAATTCGACACCCCCGAGCTCACCGTCTTTCTAAATCCTGTCTGTAACAAACAGAGCCCGCCCCCGTCTGTCACCCGCTCCCACCTCTCCGACTGTTCCCTACGGAGTCATGAACTCATCAACCTGGAATCCCTCAGCCTTCCCACTGTGGCCCGTATCGGAATGTCGCGCTCTGCGGCACCTGGTCGGGTCCCAATCGCGCTGCCCCTGACCGGCTCGGCACGAGGCCTGGCCCGGTCAGTCCTCCTCATCTTCGGCTGCATGCCGGCCATCTGAAACTACGGGTCTAGGGCGACAATAAATCTCCCCCCATTTAAACCCCCTCTCAAAGTGGGGTCAGAGGTCGGCCTGACAAGTGTGCACCCTCTGGGAAATTTCACACACGCCACATTAAAAGTTAATAGTTTAAAAAAAAACAACAAAACCCCCCCCCCACACTATTAGTGTTCACACTCTGAAGGCAGACCGTTTTAAAATGCGTCTGCCTTCACAAAACCGACATGCTTTATTAACCATTTTCAAAGCCACCCCCGACAACGAACCACCTCTCCACCCGTCTCACCGAGGCGCTGGGGGGATAAGGCGTGGGGGTACCAGAGGCCGAGCAGACGTCAACCTGCTGCTGGTGTGAAGCCCCTGCCTGGCAGAGGGCCAGGGCCAACACCCCCCCTCCCCCGCCGGGGCAAAGTCATCGCAGGCACTCGAGGGACCCATAAACGTAGGCGCAGCACACGGCGCACGGCCCTACGTCGCACGTCGTCCCCTTTGCGAATCGCTACAAACGCGAGCCAAAGCAGCGTGCCGGCCGTCTGGGCTCAGAGCGAGGCCGTGGGACGGGCGCGCGTGGAGATGCCAGGCAGGAAGTGGCGTCGGTTCCACCACTCCATAAAGCGCCACAGACCCCAAATCCGTTCTGAACGATACATGTGCCTGTGGTGAAAGGCCAGGGCTGCACGATACATCATTCGTCAACTGATATTGCGATACTGGCCTGCACGATCCTGATATCGCATAAGGCAAATGAGTGTGCCGTGAACACACGCGTTGTGCGCAAGCGTTCTCGGTCATCACGTGATCCCCAAAGGGTAAATACAAGACCAGCCACTCGTTAAATCAAAAACACACGATGTACAATTAAGCAAATCACAATCTCGATATCACAATCTCAATATGGAACAATAACACTGTATATCGGTCGCCACCAATTCAGTCGAAGGTCTGGACCTGTTCCAACTGCTCCATTTCTTTTCGTCTAAGCGCCACACGGGCGCTGAGCTCACCTGATGACGGAGTCCGTCCTGTTGCAACCTGGGATGGAGGTGGCCCTCTCGCCCGGCGAGCCCAGTATCTGAAGCGTGGTGTTGATATCCACTTCCGCCGAGTGCTTTACGGAGAACTGCATCACCTCGGAGGGGATCAGGGGAGTTTCGCCCTGGAGGTCATCAGCCAAGAGATAACCTGTCCAGACAGCCGGAGTGCAACGTAACTCAGACCTCCTTCACCACCTTGGTGTGCTGGACAGTGCAGGTGTTTCACGAGACCTTCTCTGTAAAATGGCTGTTCCGGTTCGGCCTTTTGATTGGACCATTTAGGAATCAGTTTACGCATTGGAAATATTACTCCTTTGAGCTTTTGGGACAAACCCAAGACCAACATGAGCCAGTGGATGTCTTCGTAGAGACAAACCTGAGACCAATATGAGCCAGTGGATGTCTTCGTAGAGGTCATCCAGGACTTTGCGGTCCACTGAGTCAGGATCTGTTGAGGCCATGAGGTGCTGCTGGTGTCTTTGGAGCTGCCCGTGAAGCCGAGTGACTCTGTCTTCAAGTAAACTAACACGCACGCACGCACACACACACACACACAGAGACAGAGAGAGAGACTGGTTCTCACACATGCAAAAGTTCTGCTTCAAAAGTCCATGATTTCGTAACACCCAACAGGTTTCATTAATTCATTCCACCCACTGGCTCAAGAGAATCAGTGAAGCCATGTGGTTGGAACAAAATCTGGAGGAGGATTTGTACTCCGAGGCACCACTGCGGATTGTGGGCGGGCCGGGGGGCGGGGCCAAGGCACTCCTTTACCCTGTTAGCAGGGGTATGCAGTGTTCCGCAGCAATGCGGCCCAGCATGCCGACGCTGGCCAGCTGATCTGAGAACAGCTCCCTGTCGTCCTCCTGCAGCTCGCTGATCTCCTCCTCCTCGTGAGACGCCATGCCATTCGCCGTCTGCGGAGGGAGACGCGCGGCGGTCACAGCATGGGACTCGTCAGTGAAACGCGCGAGCGTGTGTGGGTGTGTGCGCGCGTGCGCACGTGAGACTGCTCTAACCAGATTCCTGGTACCCTCAGGGGCGGCGAGATGACACTGTATGTAGGAGTTGAAGACCTGCACGGCCGGCTCGACAAAGCAGCCTCGGGGAAAGTGCTCATCCTCCTGCGCCAACTTCAGCCACGACTCCAGCAGCTTGTCGTACGCCTCCATATACACCATATCGTCCTTGTCCAGCTGCGTGGACAGAGACACGCGAGACAAGCTCCCATCACCGCAGGGCGTCTTCGGGTGTGTGCCTCTACGTGGCAAGCGAGGTCGGAGGCAGGCCATACTCACCACCTCCTCCAGGGCGGCGCTGCGTCCGAAGGAGCAGGTGAGCAGCGTGAGGCAGTTGATGAAGGAGGAGAAGAGTTCGGTAGGGAGGGCGGTCAGGACGCTCCGCGGGAACGTGGCGATGAGGTTGCTGATTAGGGTGGCGATGCCCACAGCCTCGGAGTCCTCGATCTCAATCCTGCTCGAGAAGACCACAGCGAAACAACGCTGTAAACAACGTTATAAACAACACAAACATTATAGACAAATAAACAACATTATAAATAAGACATATTAAGCAATGTTATAAACATGACAAACGTTAGACATATAAACATTATAAACAAGACATAAAAAAAAACGGACAAACATTATAAACACGTTATGTACAAGACAAATGTTAAGCAAGACATATAAGCCATACATTATACAAGGACGTATAAACATTAATTCAGCAGACAAACACTACAGACATGCAATCAGCAGAAAAACTGAAGGTGTGTATGGTGCCAACGTTTTAAAGCGAGTCCAGCGAAAAGACCACATATCCATCACCTTTGCTTAGATTTGATGATCTCTTAAATCATTCCTTCATCTGATCATGGAAAAATCTACTCGGCACTACCGACCGTGTGCAAAATTATTCAAAAAAACCCGGAACGAAGTAAACAACCACGCTGCTTTTCCTAAAGAGTTAACGGGAGGTGGAACCGAGCGGAGAGGGGACGTTCCAAACAAAGTTTGGAGCGTCGCGTTCCAAAACCTGCTCCACCCTGGAGGCTAAAACCTGTGAACCTGCAACCCCTTAAAAGAAGAGGCAGGACCACAGCGCAGAGAGCCGCTGGGTTATTGCAGACCGCTCCGAAGTCCGGACAGCGCCGTGTCGGAGAACCACCTGGACTGCAGGAATGCTGGAGTGCGCGGGAGGGAACAGCGGGGATCTGGCCGCCTCATGCACTCCGGCGGGACTCTAATCCATATCAGATGGGGGTAAATCGCAAGCAGAATGGTTCAATCAGCGCACACTGCCGGACCTGCCACATGGCTTTCCGATGATGCAACTGGAAAAAAAAAAGTTCCAAGAATAGGTGATTATGGAGTGGAGGCGGGGGGAGGGAGAGAGACCCTGACTCAGTCCGATTCTGTATCTAGTTTCAGAAGAGTGTGGCGCATGTGTTATTTAAAATAACAAAGCCAGCCTTCCTCCACTAATACGGACCCACGGGAGCCTCGGCAATCGGGAACGCGAACATCCCTCCAACCAAACACACAAGGAATCGCGCTGATATTTTCTTGGCTGCTCTAGCCTCGGGGGCAAATCAGAGCCACCCATGTGAGGTTAGTGCGACAGACAACGTAACGGCACACGGAGCCCTTCCAACGGCAAAATCAGGAGCACCAGGCCCTGCGGGGGCGTGTCGGGCGTCCGGACATGCACTCACTCACCCGTTAATCATGTTGAGCAGGCCCTCCAGGAGGTGGGCCAGGTAGGAGACCTGCGCGCTCTCGTCGGGGAAGACAGGCCCATGCATAGAGGCCAGCTGTGCCAGGCACTGCAGAGAGTCCTGCGCCATGTCCGAGTCCTCCCGGATCTTCCTGTGTACCTGCGGGACAGAGACGGCCGCCGGTCAGGACTCGGCTCTCGGGGCAGTCCGAGCCCCCGAGAAGGGCTACGGCGTACAAGGCTGGACGCGTGGACTCGTGCGCAAGCGCGTCCCGACACGGCTCCAATTCTTCTGACTCGCTGGCAAGCTGAAACCTATTTAAGAAGGCATGATGAGAGAGAGCGAGAGAGAGAGAGAGAGAGAGAGAGAGAGAGAGAGCGAGAGGGGGTGGACTTGCTCCCTTGGTTGTCCCCTCAACCCACTTACTCACTGGCAGCTGACCAAACACACTACTGGGGAGAACACACACACACACGCATTTTGAATTTCACAAAGCAGTTCCCTCTCTCTCTCTCACACACAAACACACTCCCTCCGTCTCCTTACTCGCTCAGACCGCACTGCGTTTGGGTCCGTATCTGATGCAAGTTGAGAGCCTCCTTCTGCTCCCGACACGGAGGTGTCCGAGACTCCCAGCCGGAAAACCTGCCCGCCTGACCCGGAGCTCGGATCGGCGACGCAGTCTAAACCAAACGCTCACAGACACCAAGTCTCAGCCGCGGGCACACCGTCCGCAGCCGGTGTCCGCGGCAACGCCGCGCGAGCGGCGGTGAGGAGGAGGAGGACAGCGTGTGGTCCGAGCGAAGTCGCCACTCTGGACGAGCAGACTCCGGCTCTCCCCCCCCCCGTGCTCTCCGGGTCTCGCCGTCACCTCGTGGTGCCTGTCTGTGAGCCAAATGTCCTGGCAAGATGCTTCAAGGAAAAGACAAAAAAAAGAGAAAAAGAACAGATCCACAAAGACGTTTTACTGAGGGTGTGAAGTCAGGCTCCGGCTGGAGCGAAGCCCGCTACCGCTGGCATGAGGCTGCAGAGCACTGGGGAAGAACAGAGGGAGAGGAAAGAGAGAGAGAGAGAGAGAGAGAGAGAGAGAGAGAGCGCGCACAAGGCCAAAGTTACGTGAGCAGCACACAGTTAAAACAGCTGCACTGAAGAACATCCCCACCACGCAAACTATTCCAACAGGAGAGAGAGAGAGAGAGAGAGAGAGAGAATTATTTTTAGCGGGAAAGACAACCTCAGGTCTCCTGCCTTTTGTTCTTGACCAGGTCATCTCTCCATCAATGCTCGCTCAGATCCCGTTACGGACACAGAGGGCAGACCGTCAGCACGGTCACACCCTGAACAATCCTGCGCGCCTCTAGACCGCAACCCAGTGGTACACGCGTCAAAGTCCTCACAGATCCGACTCCTGCAACCTCAGCTTGCATTTCGGGCGCATAGCCAATCAATTAAATAATAAAACAACATAAAAACGCAATTAAGGCATATCCTGTCATGTGTTAATAACCATGGTTCCATAAGTGTACATGAGGGGTACAGGGGCAGACACACACACACACACACACACACACAGTGTGTGCGCGTGCATGTGTAAAAATAAACCAAAACCGCAAACAAAAAAAACAAAAACAAAAAAAAACCTCTCCTCGCCAGAGTTGGGTTTGGGCAGGAAAATCATAGCAGAGCCAAGGATTTATTAGGTGTGAAGAGGGGAGATTTATTTCAGGCTCTGCTTTATTCCGCTACGCTGTTGTCTCCGTCCACCCCCGAGGGACTCGCGGCTCCATCAGTAGAGACAGATGTCTCAAACAGACGAGCAGGCCTGCCTAGAGCACCGACCGACAGGGGCTGCCAACGGTCTACTGATCCTAGGTCAGGCTCTAATCCTGCCGCACTCGTCCACGGCGACCTCCGACCCCTGCAGTGTGTGCCCCCAATCACAGCTGAGGAGCGAGGGCAAGCAGCTGAGAGGTCCCCCTCCACCACACACAAACAAAACACCAAGATATGGAGAGACAGCTGAGTACATTTCAGCCCAACAAAAAACAACCACCCCTCCCTCTGTAAATACCACCAAACTCCGTGCAAACCGTCACCAGTAGTCCTCTCTAAACCCATTACTCTCACCGCATCTCCACCCTCAGGACGGGACCCCCACCCCCCAGTCTCTGACCCTGCCAGACGAGACGGGCCCGAGGTGAGTGGTTAGTACGGGACCAAGCCCACCCTGCTTAAAAGCCAAGCGCAGGGTTAACCCTTTAAGCCCCGCCTCCGGGGTGACACACGGTGATTGGCAAGTGACACCCTGGCAGCTCATGGACACAATTCCTCAAGAACAAGCAGGAGGAGGTGGGGCTTAATCCTACAGCCCCACCCATAGGCCCAGAGGGAGGGGGGAGCACAATTGGGCAGTGGGATCAGCTGAGGTTTCCACCAACCAGAGGTAACCTCTTCAGCGCAGTCCGCCTCCTTCAGCGCGATTGGTTGGGTTTCCTCAGCACAGTCCACCTCCTTCAGCGCGATTGGTTGGGCTTCCTCAGCACAGTCCGCCTCCTTCAGCACGATTGGTTGGTTTAGAGTATACTGGAGAATCTCAACACAGCACAGCTACCCTGCTTGATAGCTGTTGTCAAATTCTGAAGGAAAACTCTGGATTGTATTGGCGCAAAAACTCTCCAACAGGTCGATCGATTAACCGCAGCAGGTGAGATAGCGTCTTTTCAGAGCTGAGTGGGAAGGAAGCAACTTTTTTCAACTGAAATAACTCAAATTAGACAAACACAAGCAAGCAGACTCCAAGCAGGTCTATAGGCTATAAAAATATTTCTCTTCACGACAAGAAGCCTAGGATGAAAGAACGCACGAACAGAAGAGAACGCGCATGGGGAGGCTGTACCCACCGTGAAGAAGAGGTCCATCACTCTGTGGTCCAGAAGAGCCTGTCTCCACGACTCTGTCGGCTTCAGCATCACGTTCTGAGTGGCCTCGAACATGGCGATGTAGTGTCTGCCCAGTGACGCGGCCGTTAAGGTCAGAAGCAGCATCGCACGTACAGGCTCCTCGGGCAACTGACGTCTATAGAACCTGACGTCTACTATAACTCACAGCTCGCTCGGTCCAGACTATCGCGAGTCCTGCCCTGTCCCCGTGAACGGGCTGTAACTCACTCCTACTTTCCTGAGTCTGTCCCACCCTGTGTGTGTGTCAGAGAGCGAGCACACACACACACACGCACACAAAACCAAGCGCCCCTCCCACTTCTACTGTACCCTCAAGGTCATCCACTTTACGATCGACTGGGAAGAGGAAGAGGGAGAGAAAAAGAGACAGAGGAGAAAGAAAAGGAGAAAGAAAAGGAGAGAGAGAGAGAGAGAGAGAGAGAGAGAGAGAGAGAGAGAGAGAGAGAGAGAGAGAGAGAGAGAGAGAGAGAGAGACCATAAGGGAGGAGAATCCCACAGGAATGTCTGATCAAGGCCAGTTACCGGCAAAAGTCAAGCATTCCTCACTCCCTACACAGACAGACATATGTGTACACACACACACACACACACACACACACACACACACACACACACACACCATCCACAATCCCATTACAAAGAACACAATCCCATGCGTATTTGATAAAGCATACTGTCTAATACCACAATGCAGCCACTGACACACACACTCAGACAGGTGTCAGTTCAAAGGCATTGCGCGTGCATGTGTGTAAGGGGGAGTAAAGAGAGAGCATCTGAGTGAGAGGTGAGCGTGCGCACACACACACACACACACACACACACACACACACACACCCCACCGCCTCCCTCACCCATGAACAGACCTGGTTTTAAGGCCGTTTAAAATTAGCGTCGGGGCAGCAGAACTCTGCGTGACCTGCGCTGATGAGGGGAGCGCATGGCCCGAGGCCACGCCCACCACCACAGCCTTGGGCGGCTTAGGGCCACACGATATATTGTTTTTCCATCACCACGATACCAGCCGTTGCAATGCTGATGTCGCAGGAAATTATGCGAAGCTTCTACAATATGCAAATGACCCAGCTAGCAAATCAGACGATGGCGCCGTGCGTTTTGATTGATCACAACACTCAATCCATAAAAATAAAAGCACACAGCAACCTTCAGTGGGAAACACTGGAACAGCGCACAACGACCCTAGCGTGTGTGCGTCAGGCAGCCTGAGGGCCAGCGCGTTGGTGGTTCAAGACGACAACCACATGGTCTGAGGACTTCACCGCTAGAGACGCCCGCACCAGTCGGAATGCTATAGAGGAAGTCAGCAGGTACAGGGCACTGGACGGCAGTCCAAGGGCAAAACAAACAAACAAACAAACAAACCAACCAAAAAGAAAATGCCTTAAGGCCTTCCAGATGATTCTGTCCATTTTCAATCCAACAGCCACAAGTGTTGAGCACTAAAGAGGAGGAAAAAGGATGAAATTCATGGGGGGGGGTCACCTACCACCTGACAGGTGGGACTCGCGTCTCCACACAACTACCAACGTGCCGGTCATCATTCTGTTCTCATAAGAAGAGGCAAGGCAGGAGCCGGACCGTCAGGACCGGGATAGACGCCGGCGTCTCTCAGCATGTCAGGAGCTTCGGAGACTCACGAGTTGCTTTTATTTTTAGCCGCATGCGCAGTGTCGCTGAGTTGGGCGCCGTTCTCAGGAAGCCCCGGGTGCGCTACAGGGGGAACCCCCGGGTGTAGGGGACAGTGTGTCTCACGAGAACACGGATGTGCAGCTCAGGCCTGGAGGCGAACAGATAACTGGGACCCGTGACTCCAGGACAAGAGTCAGCGTCAGGAATCTGATTTATGGGTTTTGATTTATGGAATAATGAGCTGAATGAGGGGAATATGAGGATATGGCAGTGTTTAACGGCTGAGAAAGAGGTCAAAACAGCCTGTAAAACAAAGGGCGTGACAGGACTGAAATAGCCTGAACTGAAGTGGGGCCCTGTCAAACCCTCAACAAAAGACGCTTCAGTCTCCCACCAAATCCTGAGACAGAACTGCCGTGGGTGGGACGTTTCCCAGCGTGTGTAAGGTCTCTCATCCAGCTGCAGGGGGCGGGACTGTCCTGACGAGGAAGTGCGCCGTTTCTCGGCTGGATAAATAAGTGCAGCGTGGGAGCATTTCTTTAGCGTAGCGGTAACGATGGGTGTTGAGTGGGGCTCAAAGCCAGACTGCCGAGCTGTACGTGCGGGGTTCTTGGGCGGCCGAAGTCCCACATCCCGCCCTTTAAAACGCCCCAGCGCTCCAGGAATGCCCACTCCTGTTGGATATAGGCCCGGTTGCTCCTGTTCCTGCCAAGGACACACGCCCTGGAAAACCGCTGCTCCGGTTGTCTGTCATCCCCCGGAAGCATTCCGAGCACCTGACCGGCACGAGGGGCCGGACAATGGGCCTGTTCGGGCTCTAGGAGACGTGGGGAGACACGGAGTGGGGCAGTGTGTGTTTTGCAAACATGACACCTCCACACACCGAGGGGATGTTTGGGGGGGGGGGGTGCGGAGGAGACGGACAGATGACATGCATGCCAAAGCGGAGTTTGCACGCGCGAACACACACACGTGCAGGTGCGGTTGGTGTCTTTGGAGCTGCCTGTGAAGCCGTCTTCAAGTAGGCTAACCACCACACACACACACACACACAGAAGCGCAGGCACGCACGGCGGCACTTTGAGAGGAGCATGAGGCACAAACGGCTGTTGAGAGCGCAATTTTAACCTTCAAGTCCACACACACACACACACACACACACACACACACACACACTAACACCCCCCCCCCCCCCGCTTTAATAAATATGCTCTTTGTCCCAAAGGAGTCTTTCCTTTTCATACCACCCTGCCAGCCCCGACTGTGATCCGGCGACAGACGTCCCCGCTACACATTCCACAGCACACGCGTCTGACGGCCGAGGCGGGGCCGCCCTCTGAAAGTGATCTGCCCCGCCGCTTGGCACCGACGCCAGCCTGGAGCCCTGCGAACAGACAGGGAGCCCACAGCAAGCCCCACGGGGGATTAGCACCCACGCCCACTCACTCACTCCTGGGACACACACAGGACACAGCGCGCCACGGAGTCACGTGACTGACGGCGTGAATGAACAAACCAGACCAGGGCTCCGTGCGTCTGTGCCATGGCAACGGAAAACCTGGCAACTGGAAGGATATGATTGGGTGGGAGAAAGTTCCAGCTGAGTACTTGATTGGCCAGCGCCAGGTACCGCTGAAACACAGACGACATCTGGGCACTCAAGTTCTCCCTGAGGCTGAACTCCTGCAAAACCTCCATGGTGAGAACAAAGATCTGACGCAGGTCGTCCTCCTAACACACACACACCCACACACACACGCACACGCGCACGCACGCACACGAACACACACACACACAATGTCAAAATGCTAACTTTGTTTACATGAACTAAGGAATGACATTTGTGAACAATTTCTTTTTATTGTTTTAAAAGTAAATGATTTTTGAAGAAACCCAAGTAAAATGACAACTTGGCTAATAACATATAGGATCTTTGTAACTGAAATTCTTAATGTTTCTAGCTTTTGCAACTACAGAGGTTGTGTTTTTATCTGGGGTATGTATGGGCGCACAGTACGCTTTACAAATCTGCCCGGGACAGGACTGACCTGAAAGACACGCTTACAGCTGCCGTGGAACTCCATACTGAGACCGATGTTGCTGGTCTTACTGGAGCTGGAGAACTCACTCAGCAGGGCAGTCAGAATGGAGCAGGCCAGTGTTTGCTACAGGTGCCACACACACACACACACACACACACACACACACAGTGCACCCATGGAGAGAATCTCGCATCAGTCCAAGTAAATGCCATAAATGTAAATGCAGAAGTAGTGACAACACACTGAAATAGCACTCGCACCCCGGCCTTCGAACTATGCATTACACAAACAAACTGAACATTTTTAAAAAAACAACTTTAAAAAAAATGGAATGTCTGTGTATGTATGCGTACAGCGCATCCGCAAAGTCTTCACAGTGCTTCACTTTTTCCACATTTTATGTTACAGCCTTATTCCAAAATGGATTAAATTCTTTTTTTTCCCTCAAAATTCTACACACAATACCCCATAATGACAAAGTGAAAATAGTTTGTTTGGAATTTTTGCAAATGTATTACAAACAAAAATAAAATCACATGTACAGAAGTATTCACAGCCTTTGCCTTGACATTCAAAATTGAGCTCAGGTGCATCCTGTTTCCCCTGATCATCCTTCAGTTGTTTCCACAACTTGATTGGAGTCCACCTGTGGTAAGTCCAGTAATCCAGGCACCTGTCTGTATAAGGTCCCCTAGTTGACAGTACATGTCAGAGCACAAACCAAGCCATGAAGTCCAAGGAATTGTCTGTAGACCTCAGAGACAGGATTGTATCAAAAAGATTTCTGCAGTATTGAAGGTCCCAATGAGCACACTGGCCTCCGTCATCCGTAAACGGAAAAAGTCGGGAGCCGCCAGGACTCTTCCTAGAGCCAGTCTGAGTGATCGGGGTAGAAGGGCCTTAGTCAGGGAGGTGACCAAGAACCCAAGGGTCACTCTGACAGAGCTTCAAGCATTGCTCTGTGGAGAGAGGAGAACCTTCCAGAAGGACAACCATTTCTGGAGCACTCCACCAATCAGGCCCGTATGGTAGAGTGGCCAGACGGAAGCCTGCTTGGAGTTTGCCAAAAGGCACCTGAAGGACTCTCAGACCATGAGAAACAAAATTCTCTGGTCTGATGAAACAAAGATTGAACTCTTTGGCCTGAATGCCAAGCGTCATGTCTGGAGGAAACCAGGCCCCGCTCATCACCTGGTCAATACCATCCCTACAGTGAAGCATGGTGGTGGCAGCATCATGCTGTGCGGTTGTTTTTCGGCAGCAGGAACTGGGAGAGTAGTCAGGGTCGAGGGAAAGATGAATGCAGCAATGTAGAGACATCCTTGAAGAGAACCTGCTCCAGAGCACTCTGGACCTCAGGTTCATCTTCCAACAGGACAACCACCCTAAGCACACAGCTAAGATAACAAAGGACAGGCTTCGGGACAACTCTGTGAATGTTCTTGAGTGGCCCAGCCGGAGCCCCGACGCTCCCCATCCTACCTGATGGAGCTTGAGAGGTTCTGCAAAGAAGAACAGGAGAACCTGCCCAAAAACAGGTGTGCCAAGCCTGTAGCATCACACTCAAAAAGACCTGAGGCTGTAATTGCTGCCAAAGGTGCTTCAACAAAGTACTGAGCAAAGGCTGTGAATACTTATGTAGATGTGATTATTTATTTATTTATTTATTTTTAATACATTTGGAACAATTCCAAAAAACTTTTTCTACTTTGTCATTATGGGGTATTGTGGGTAGAATTTAGAGGGAAAAAATGAATTTAATCCATTTTGGAATAAGGCTGTAACATAAAATGTGGAAAAAGTGAAGCACTGAAGACTTTGCGGATGCACACGCACACACTCAGTTTTCCGACAGACATTAACCGATTCTCACTGGATAACTACTACCAAACTATTTCAGGTATCTACTTTTACCATGTGACAAATGACAACGTCACAAACTACTGCGTGTTTGTCTAATAAAATAAATCCACACGAATCCTATAAAGCCATTTAATTACAGAACACATTTGATACGAATGAACCATAAGTTAAACAACAAACAAACTACAAGTGACGTTTGTCGCAAGGTCCTTTCGTTACGAGTAACATGCTTTTTACAGGGTGTGACAATGGACATCAGAGACCCTGCCCTCTCAACACGATCCCCCAGACACTCGACTCCCTCTAGAGGACACAGCAGGAAGTGCGCCTCGTAGGCAGTAAAGGACGGAGCGCGTCTCTCTCTCTCACCACGGTGGGGTTTCCGCTGCTGATGAGCTGGCCGACCTCATGGAAGACGCCCTTACAGTTGATGGATTTGTCCAGCGAGCCGCGTTTCACTATGACGGCGACAGCCAGGAGGATCTGCTCTCGGACGTACTTCTGTAGGCTGAAGAAGAGTTCAGCCCCGACGTCAACCGAAACTCAGCCCTCAGGTACATTAAAAATGCACTTTTCACATTTTACTGACGGAGGCGATTTAAGGAAAGAGCGACGATTTAAAAAAAAAAAAAAAAAAAAAGGCAGCAGGGCGCGCGTGCTGGACGCAGAGCCGGCGTTCCCGGGCGTTCCCGGGCGCTCCGGAGGTACATACTTGGGTCTCTGTAAGACATAGGTGAGAAGGAAGGTGCGTAGGGACTCGATGGTGCTCTTCTCCAGGAGAACCCACTCCCTCACCACTGCCTCCATTATCGCCGTGGCAGCCTGGAACAGCACGTAGTCCACCTTACTGGTCTCTGGGAAGGGGGAGGGAGCTCGCCGTCAGTCACACGCGCCTCGCATGCTGCAGCACAACTTGAGATTTTACATTCAAGCTACGCGTTCAGAAGTTCTCCGTTCAAAACTCAAAAGACGACGCATGACGAAACGGCAGGAAGGACAGAATAGCATCAGGTTCCGCCAACTGACGGAGACTCCCTACTTATGGGCACTCCTGGGCACACCGACGTTCTCAGCGGGCACCAGGTGCCCTGGGCCGGACAGCTAATCACTGGGCTCAACTGACCTCATCCACTGCCACCACAACCACACCCCTGACCTGTTCAATCGCTGCAGCTACTCACCGTCTATAGTTACGCTGTTGCGGTTAAGCTCAAGAAAAACCTAATTTAAATCCAATCAAATCTAAGAAGAAAACAAAAAACTGCGGATGACTTGCTTGAAAAACAACGGCCAAATATGTACGGATTTTTTTAAAATAAATTTACACACTGCAGCTGTATGGTCCGATAGATAACCCTGTCCTGATTTTCATAATGTATACTGAAACAGAAATTGTCGCACATTGTTCGATCTTGCTAGGTTAAATCTGCCATAATCAAACACATGGATACAGAGTTGCTTTTTGATTCATCACAAGTCATACTCGTAACTCCAAACGTGTGTAAACAGGACAAACGCAGCCTGTCTGATGTCTTCCTGCAGCCAGATAACAAGCACATAAATCATTCAGATTTAAATGAAGTCTGAGATGTTCAACAACTCCGAACTAGGAGTAAAGAACAGAGCGCGACAGCAGTCCCGGACGAAGCACGCAGACTGACCCGACGCGGGCCGAGCCAACCTCAGCTTAGATGTCTTGCGTGCTTTATGACACCAGCTGGGAACGCTGAACTATCGCAGTTTTACCCGGGACGTCCGGCCGGAGCCGGAGCCTTCTGGGCTGCGCGGAAGACGCCGGCGGCCACTTACCGAGGATGTGCCTGCAGACGGCAAAGGGCGACTTGGACTTGCGGAAGGACAGGAAGATTCGCTCCGCATGCTGCCTTTGGTCTGTGCTGACCATGGAGGGCGGTGCCTACAACACACAAAGAAACATGCGAATGCACATGCAAACACTCTTGGAACAACTGCGCAAATATAAAAGCCAAGTTTTGAAAAAAGGTGGACAACCATTCTTTTTTTTTTTTTTTCCCCGTTTTGGAAGAACATCCGCAGCCTGCACGCCCTCACGGAGCCCGTCATGCCGTCGGAAAGAAACGCATCCCATTTCTCAGGTCGCAAGCGTGGGCATCCAGGCCCACGGCAGGGTGAAGGGAGGCTCTCTCTCCCCTCAGCTCCGACACGCTCTGCCTGACGGAAGCGCGGCTGATCCGAGCCCGGGCCCGACTGCAGGAACGTGCCCCACGAGCTCCAGCTAAACGGGACCTCGGCACACCCAGCAAACACCGCACGCCTCTGGGTGAGGGGCGGAGCCGAGAGCCTGGCTACAGTGCCACCTGTGTCCGCACGGCGAAGGTCACCGAGCGCCAGAGTCAAACCCGCATGGGCTGAGGCGTCCCAGGGTCATTCTCCGAGCACCATCCCGTCATTCCCTGCCTTCCGTGTGATCTACACGGACTGCACGGACCCTGGAAGTCACGCACAGCTTTGCTGGCTGAACTACCAGGTCAACTTCATTTTTGCATCATGTCAGCAATATTTCAGCGGCGCGAGGCTGGACGCCCTTTCAGTCGAGCGTCATTCCTGCAACCCACTGCTGCGTTCTTGGCACGCAGTTCCTCTTGGCAAACCTCCATCAGGGAGAGAAGGTCAGACGACCTCGCTAACCAAAGGCACGGTAAGTCAGCGGCAACACACGGCAACTAGACACTGTTCCCAAACATGCGACACAAGCGAAACAACTGATGGACGTGAAATCAAAGCACCACAAATAATCACCACTTGACCCCTTCACCGCCAAAATCTGGCCTTGAAGGTCCAGCCTTGGACAAACTAACACCTTACAGCCATGCATCTAAATAAATATGTAAAGTACAATAAAAGATTAAGATAGTAAAGCAAAAAATAAATAAACAACCCATGAAAATTTAAACCGAATTTTATTATTACGCTGAACAGGGACTTCAGCTGCATCAAAACCAAAATACAAAATCAAATTGATATTCAATATGCGATGATCTTAAGTCAAACATTATCTGTACGAAACCGCTTCTGTTCTTTGTCCAATTCCATGATCAATAAACATAAGACCCTGCAAAAAGACTTAAATTATTCCACATTTAGCCAGCAACAAAGCATGAGCCAACGCTAGAATTAGATGATGTGAATAATCTAATTTCCTGCAAAACTGAGGAAAAAAGTCCATTTGAATCCAATATATAGTATCAGTCAAAAGTGCCATTCTTGGAGGTGTTTTCAACAGAAAGAAAGACATCTAATTGATGATGCTTAAGTTTGTTTCAAAGCCAGATATAATTAGGAAAGGTGTTTAACACATACTCTCTCACACACATACACTTTTATATGAGTCTTCAGCTAACAACTTGCTTCCTGTCCCTACTCATTACTGCACGTGAGAACGTTTTCATGACATTCATGGACAGACGTGGAGACGCATCACAGGCGGTGCCTCAGAAAGCCGGTTAAGAGACCACCAAGAACGGGCTAAGAGCATGCGCCCATCAAAACACAGGACGGTTACTCTGAAGAATCTAAAATCTAAGAAACAAATTGTGAACATCACAGCATAATCACACGTGTGTTATTTCACTGGTTTGATACCTTCGTTTCTTTGAAATGCAGAAAACAGTCCAAATAAACAGTAGACGAGTGCAAACGTTTGACTTTTACTGTACAAACACACTCACAGTACGAGGTAAAAGTTTTAAAAAAGCAAGATAAGCATGTAGAGTACGTTACAGGGGAATGAGACAGGTCCTGCAGTCCTTTCCTATTTTTTAGATCCTGTTAAACGAATTTAACGTGGCACGAACACACGAACTTTTACAGGATCCTTAGCCGACAGCCTCAGCTGTATTCGCAGTTGAATTCATTCACACATACACCCTCGTGTGCGCCGCACCAGTCGCAGACAAGCTCCAGAAACCCTAGCAGATGGCCCAAAAGGAATCAGACGACCTAACCGTCTCGACCCGACCAGCTCCATCTCCGCAACCGTGCCAGGCGTTTGGCCGGACACCGAGACCTCACCTGACCTCTACAGATCGCGCTCTTAAAGGCATGCGAGGTGGCGTGGTGGCATTTACTCCCTTTCAGTCCATGACCAAGTGGCACCCATGTGCAGTTTTATGGAGTTATTTCATGGACTACGAGGGTAGTGTATTCGGTCAAACCGCAATGGAGACCACCACCATGACCTGGCCCTCCGCGGGGCCGCAACACAACCCGCTTGTGGAGTAACTTCCCAGCCGCCGCACTGCCGGGGCAAATAATCAGCTCTTAAAACGCTTCATCTTGAAGACGCTCCAGTTTTGAAGACCCGGGGCCTACGCCGTTACACACGACCCCGGGCAGACCGGCTGGACTGCAGCTCCGCCTCCGCAGGTTCGTTCGGTCTGAGTCGATCATCACAACGCAAGGAGACAAAATAACGGGGCCGAGCCGCTCGCGCTGGTCAAAGCACCCGTGTTCCGCTCGCAACTTTTTTTTTTTTTAGCCGCGCGGCTTTAGCCTTAGCTTCCGCACGTGAAACCCGTTTGAGCGTATTTACCTGAAGCCTCGGTCGGGCTCGTGCGATCTTAAAAGTTTGGTGCGTGGCGCTCGACGTCGACCGGTTTCATCGTGACTGCAGTTCGCATTGAAAACACGCGCGATCGCGGACGGAGCACGAGACGGAATCAGCCGCGCTAGCCGTTAAGCGCAAGGATGCTCGCGAACCGCGACGGACGGTTTACAGCGACGGCGAAGCGGCCGTGCGAGCGGATTTGAGCACGGCGGGGGAACGCGCTCTCCCGGTGAGGCTCCGGTGAGTCTCCGGTGAGGCTCTGGTGAGACCGCGAGCTGGGCTTTGATCTGCTGGACGGAGCGGAACCAGCACTGCGCCACGTTACCGACGAGCGTGCAAAAGGAGCGCGGACGACGGTACACGCCCTGTGTTCAACATCAAAGCGAGCTCGAACAACGTTAACGCACACAGACGGCGGAAAACGTGCCGTGTTTCTCACCATTAAAACTTTGGCAGCGCTTTCCAGCTGTGAAATCACTTCTGGTGCACCGAGCGCCGCCATCACGGTCTCTCTTCAATGACGCGCCGCGCACTGCATTCTGGGACTGAGAGCTCCTTTAGAATAATGAGTCCCTGGGCCTTAGGCGTTAAACGCCACAACTATTAAATATTAAATATTATAATGAGTCCCTGAGCCTTAGGCGTTAAACGCCACAACTATTAAATATTAAATATTATAATGAGTCCCTGGGCCTTAGGCGTTAAACGCCACAACTATTAAATATTAAATATTATAATGAGTCCCTGAGCCTTAGGCGTTAAACGCCACAACTATTAAATATTAAATATTATAATGAGTCCCTGGGCCTTAGGCGTTAAACGCCACAACTATTAAATATTAAATATTATAATGAGTCCCTGGGCCTTAGGCGTTAAACGCCACAACTATTAAATATTAAATATTATAATGAGTCCCTGGGCCTTAGGCGTTAAACGCCACAACTATTAAATATTAAATATTATAATGAGTCCCTGGGCCTTAGGCGTTAAACGCCACAACTATTAAATATTAAATATTATAATGAGTCCCTGGGCCTTAGGCGTTAAACGCCACAACTATTAAATATTATAATGAGTCCCTGGGCCTTAGGCGTTAAACGCCACAACTATTAAATATTAAATATTATAATGAGTCCCTGAGCCTTAGGCGTTAAACGCCACAACTATTAAATATTAAATATTATAATGAGTCCCTGAGCCTTAGGCGTTAAACGCCACAACTATTAAATATTAAATATTATAATGAGTCCCTGGGCCTTAGGCGTTAAACGCCACAACTATTAAATATTAAATATTATAATGAGTCCCTGGGCCTTAGGCGTTAAACGCCACAACTATTAAATATTATAATGAGTCCCTGGGCCTTAGGCGTTAAACGCCACAACTATTAAATATTAAATATTATAATGAGTCCCTGGGCCTTAGGCGTTAAACGCCACAACTATTAAATATTAAATATTATAATGAGTCCCTGGGCCTTAGGCGTTAAACGCCACAACTATTAAATATTAAATATTATAATGAGTCCCTGGGCCTTAGGCGTTAAACGCCACAACTATTAAATATTAAATATTATAATGAGTCCCTGGGCCTTAGGCGTTAAACGCCACAACTATTAAATATTAAATATTATAATGAGTCCCTGGGCCTTAGGCGTTAAACGCCACAATTATTAAATATTAAATATTATAATGAGTCCCTGAGCCTTAGGCGTTAAACGCCACAACTATTAAATATTAAATATTATAATGAGGCCCTGGGCCTTAGGCATTAAACACCATAACTATTAAATATTATGAGTCCCTGGGCCTTATGCATTCAAGACCATAACTATTAAATATTATAATGAGTGCAAGTCTTGTTCAAGTTTATTGTGTCTACCACTTGTTTTCATCTTGATGAGTTACAAACACAGATGTTAACTGATACAAGTATGTTAATAAAAGGTCCTTAAGTGCAAGATCACATAAATAAATAAGTAAATAAACAAGTAAATAAATAAATAAATAAATAATAGAAACAAATGGATGATTTATTTAATTTAATTTAGACATATACATTTACACATGTGAGAACAGTGAAAGCTTTTTAACAAATTCTTACATGTTTAAAAAAAAAGAAAAAAAAAAAAGAAATGAATCCAAATGTTTACTGCCTGTAATACTGTAGACATGGAGGTTCAAAAGTTAGCGCAGGAAAATGAAAAATAATGAAGATACAAAAAAAAATAATAATTAAAAAAAAAATCTGTATAAATTTATTTATATATATATATATATATATATATATATATATATATATATATATATATATATATATATATATATATATATATATATATATATAAATTTCAATAATAACTGCATTATATAATACATTAAGGAAAATCACAAAAAGAAGTCCCACCCCAACCAAGCACTGAAATACAAAAAACAAACAAACAAAAAAAAGCACACCAAATCCCGTTATGGTTTACATTATAGTCAATCAAAGATTGTCAGTCAGCACTTTCAAAAGTAAAATACAAAAGATCCATCCAAAACCACAACAAACAAACAAACAAACAAACAAACAAACATATGACCTCTTAACCTGACTCTATGGGGACTTTCTAGTAAAACTTCACTGAGTGGTCCATTGTGATGAATATGGGTTAGCAGAACCTCTGCCCCCACTTGCGGTCAAACTCTGTTGAGCACTTCAGGTTTTTAAAGCTTACCAATTAACCTCATCAGGAGATGATGCCATAAACTTCCAATATTAGCTTAAGACATTTTACTGTAAATTGTCACTACACCTTTAATCTAAACTTATTTTAATTTAAGATGTGATTGTCTCTTGACTACATGCAAGAGGTCATCACGGATTGTAGATTTAAGCTCTTCCAATCAGTTGTCCTGGGAAGGTTCAGTAAATGTAGACAAATGCTGGGTTTGATTCAGTGAAATAGTGAACATCAATGATTGTCAATTTTCAAAGTTAATTTTGGCATGTTGAACAGTTACTCACTGCAAATTCTTGTAGCACAAATGTCAATCAAATGAACAATATTAATAAAATTTAATACAACCACAGCCACATCAGCTCACACAAGATTAAAACACAAGCACATAATATTTGTAATTCATTACCACACCTCGCGATCATTAAGTCTCCTTCAACGTTTGGATGTTTCATTTTCAAATCTCGTTCCGCCCTCACTTCACAGCACCTTCTCCCGGACACTCAGGGCCAGCCTGAACGAAGGGGGACCATGCGCTTCCATCTCCTCAAATACTGATCAGCATGTGGTGGACACACCCACACATTCATTACAAGGCACACAGTTCGTCACGTCCCACGTCAATCACACCGTCAACCAATACCACACTTTTTACAAAAAAAAAAAAAAAAAAAGGCAAAAAATTGAAAAGCATATATGAAAAGTATGATAACGTAACATCAATAACAATGAGCAGCATTGGGTCAGGTAACGATATTGAAAATACAAAAACTAATATATTTACTTTTACATAGTGTATCTCAGTATTAAGGTGAAAAAAAAAAAAGAAGCTATTTGTGTGATTAGAAATCTATCATGTATTTTCTGTATTGCACATAACCATACCATCACACACACGTTAAGCTTCATCGTCCTCTTTGCATGGCTCTCCAAACGCTTTTCACTACTGCATGCACTTCAGTCAAAGACTGACTATAATACTGTGTAGTGGACGTGTGATACAATGGCACAGTTCACTTCAGGCCTGCCAACATTGGGTACTCCACATGTTGAACTGGCTAACAGTTTTGCGTAAGTATTCCCAGTGGATCTTCATGAAGTTAACAGGTGAAAAATAACCTCCATGATTTTAAGACATCCTTATTCAATTTATTAATTTAGATAAAATATTTCAACAACAAAAATACTTTTCATCCATTATTTACTTAAGATTGTGTCCAGATCCGCCCACACGCTGTTATTGCATCACTGGGGAAGGATCAGGTTCTCTTATGCTCGGGAGTAATACACGCTGGATTCTTGAAAGCAACGACGACCTCTCTTTTGGTGAAAAGCCAACACAGACACGGAACTAATTCTAAATTAGCAAGTTACACAATCTCATAACAGGTCTGTGATGCAGATAAATGAACAGGCTCTGAATATGCAGCACATACGTGAAGCAAGCAAAAAACTTCTGGAAAGTGTAGATTACGGCTTTGACAGGTTCGGGGGGGAGGACACCTCTCGACCTGTTATGATAACATATGCACTCAATTGCCAACGTTGTGTCAATGCGATGGCAGTACTACTGCCGATGGGCATTCAGACCCATCAAGCATCTGCATTACGACCGCTTCAATTCAGATTAACTTTATATGCAAAAAAGAACCTGAGCCTTATCTTGTCTTAATGCATGTGTACTGATTCTCCTGGAATTAGAAGGCAAGAATGAGCCCTTTAGAATGAAAAAAAATGTAGAAATATTTTGGCTTAAAAAAAAAAAAAAAAAAAAAAAAAAGAAGAGCCACTACTCTGTGCTGTTACAGAACAAAACTCTGCAGTGGGAACCGTATTTTATATTCATGGCTATGGTTTCAGGTTAAACAGGATGTAAGGATTTTGATGAAACTGTCTGGGTCACATGACAGGCAGATCTCCCAGAAAGCACCACCAGCTCAGGGCATCGCTGCGTCTCCTCTGGAATTAAGAACGACCAGGCTAGCATCAACTGGGCAACGGAGGAATCCCGCGTCCCACCGGAGCCGGTGCAGCCCCCCACCACGTGGCCAGAGATTTAGGGAACGGGACCCAGTAATCCGAGAGAACGGAGCGCCATGCGGTGCGTGGATAGCACAACTCCGCTATCTCTGGAAGTCACTCTTAACGAATCCGTGTCCTTACACATGTCCAACGCGCTTTCTTGGTCCCAGAGTGCAGTTCCAAACAGACGTACGTGTCCTCGAACAAGTCAAAAAAGATCCTGCAGAAGTAAAACGCATTCCACACTGCGTCATTCTGCATTTTTCCATGTCCATCTCCTAGTTATCCTCCTAGGATGGCCTGGTGAGCTGTAGTTTCACCAAGTCTACACCAGGTGGCACTGCCGAAGCTCGTGGACGCACGCCTCGTGCCTCACACGTACACGGGCTCGCACCCCTCACCTTGCTCTTCCTCGTCGTCTTCCTCGCGCTCCTCTTCTTCGTCGGGGCCTGCACCACGCGCCCCACTGCTGCCTGAAGCTCCCTGCAGCTCTTCGGGGGACTTTGGGTAACGGAACGGACAGCCGTTGTCGTCGAAGAACCTGCGGAAGGTGAACTCGTAGAAGGCGTGCTCAGGGTGCTTGCTGTGTGGCGAGCAGAGGGCGTCCCACGCTCGGGCACTGTCTCCACTGTCGCTCCACGCCCCCGGCGCCCCCTCCTCCTCCACGGGGTCAAAGTTGGAGGTGTCCATGGGGTGGGCGATCTTGGGCCGGTAGGGGGCAGGCTGGGTGCGGAGGTTGCTGGAGAAGTCCACCTGGGCGAAGAAAGGGTGGGCCTTGATCTCTCCCGCACCATTGCCCCCGAGGCGCTCTTCCGCCGAGCAGCAGAGATGAGCAATGATGTGCACGGCCTCGGAGCTCAGCTTCACCTGCGGGGGCACCTGCAGCGTGCTCTCCCAGTTGATCACCTGAGAAGGAGAAGAGAGAGAGAGAGACGCCGTCACGCTAACAGAACAATTACGCTGCAACTGCGCTGTGTGGTCCAATTCCTGTAGACTGGATTTGGAGGAAGATTTGGAACAAATTCCAATAATCCCTTTGTGCGATTCTCTTCCAATATTTACTCAGATAGATTTTAGAACAGATGTGCTGTTGTTGTGCAAGCCCTCGGTGAACTACTGCAGAACATCACAGTTAACCATCAGCACGATAAGCGCGCGCACACACACTACAGGCTGGGGGTTTGTTACACGAAACATCTCTCTCGTCACTGCAATAAAAAAGTAGCACAAAAAGTCTAGAAGTACGTGTAATAGAGTCACATTAGCAAAAATATGAGCAGATATTTGCACAACACATGGCTGCTTCATGTTTGGTTTTTTTTCTAAGGCTAGCTAGAAAGGCTATGAATAAAATATAAGACTAGTCTTTATGTTTGGGATATAATTCAAAAACATCTCACTTTTTAAAAGAGAAGAACTAAACTTATATCAAACACTGAGATGCCAGGTTCTTAGGCACACCTCCTCTATAGCTGTAAATATGTACTATAAAGCCAAAAGTATACTATACGAGTGACATCACAACGCAAAACCACGGGGTAATTACGAAGCTCCTTTTAGCTACAACAGCCTCCACTCTTCTGGTAAGGCTATTCACAAAAGTCCAGAGTGCGTCTGGGAACGAGTGTCTGTTCCTTCCCAAGGACAGCTGTAAGGCCAACGTTACATGACCCCGCAATTGATGTTCCAACTCATTCCAAAGGTGTTCCGCATCAACGGTGTTGACGTCAGGGCTACGTGCAGGCCACCGGAGCTCATCCACCCCGAACTCTGCGAGCTCGTATATCGCTTCATGGCTCAGATGTTCCACATTCTATTTCAAAATAAGAGTCATTACAGTTGACGGGGCCAAAATTTCATGAACTGATCGGTAGTGAAGCTGGCGTCCTCTGGTGTTCAAAGTCACCGAGGCCTTTCTGCCAATGTTTACGGAGACCGCGGGATCATTGTTTACACGCCCGTTAGAAATGGGTGGGGAAAATCAGGAGAAGTGTCCGAATACTTTTGGTGCTCGAGCGTGGAGCTCCTGTTACTCAGCAGCATGGCAGCAAGTGCCATTTGCCTTACCTTGATCTGCGTCTCCGTTGGGGTAGCAGCGAGAAAAGGGGGCTGGCCCACCAACATCTCAAACAGAATGACTCCCACACTCCACCAGTCGCACAGCTGGGTGTATCCTGCACACAGCATTAAAAACACAATTCCAGGCCAGGACTCCCGAGTCGCCGGACGCAATAAAGCAAAAAAGACGCCACGTTGGCATTTCGATGGCGGGTCGGGGAGGTACCTTTCCGTAGTAGCACTTCCGGGGCGATGTAGTTGGGCGTGCCCACCAGCGAGTGCGCAAGGCAGCGCTGGTGTTGGCGTGCCGCCCGCTGTTCCAACGTAATCAACCGGTCGCCACAGCGACAGTTAGACACGTCGTCCCACAAATCACTTGGATCCATGCTGTCCTGCCGGATGTGATTCCCTGTAGAAGTGGTTGGAAAGGACAACAGCATCAGTGATGAACTAAAGCCCAACAGACGAAGGGCCTGGTCGTCTTCACGCTCCAGAAGTACAAAGACGTCACTACCGACCTCCAGAACGCATCAGAAACACCGCATGCCTAATTAGTCATTAATGACTGCTGCCTCCCTGCGCGGAAGGCCCAGGAGATGGCCTCCTCCTCACCTTTCTGGTAATACTTGGAGTTGTGCGTCCACCGAAAGCCTGTGCACAGGCCAAAGTCAGTCAGCTTGATGTGCCCGTCCAGGTCGATCAGGATGTTGTCGGGCTTGATGTCCCTGTGGATGAACCCCATCTTATGAACGCTCTCGATGGCCAGAGTGAGCTCCGCCACGTAGAACCGGGCCAACGGCTCAGGGAAGACCCCCATCCGGATCAGGAGACTCATCATGTCCCCTCCGGGAATGTAGTCCATCACAAAATACAGGCTGTCCCGGTCCTGAAAGGAGTAGTACAGCCGGACCACCCACTCGTTGTCCGCCTCGGCTAGGATGTCCCGTTCCGCTTTCACGTGGGCCACCTGGTTGCGGTTCAGGACGTCTTTCTTCCGGAGGGTCTTCATGGCGTACAGAGCTCCCGTGTCCACCTTACGGGTCAGACACACCTCCCCGAAGGCGCCAATCCCGAGCGTTTTGATCTTCACAAACATGGACTTGTCCATCTTGGCGCGGCGCAGCCGGTTGTAGTTCGATTCCTTCTGGTTTAGCATTTTCCGCATCTGCTCCTGCTCTGCTTCCGACAGACCAGCCTGGCGGAGGTAGGAAAGAAAGGAACCGTTACAAAAGAGGAAAAGAAGAAGAAGTTACAAATCACAGATGGCTGGGTTTTCCGACGCGTTTTGGGTCCCTCACCTTCGACATCTCCTGTTCCAGCTGAAGTCTGCGGTTGACTTTCTGCTGGTAGGTCTTCATGACGTTCTCCACATGCTGCTCCATGTAGAATTTGAAAGCGAAGGGAGAGTAGCTCTTGATGCGAGACTCCCTCTTCTCCTCGTCGCGGGCGTTCTTGCGCACCGGCACCGGCGACGTCTGAATCTGCTTCTTGTCTTTCACGGCTTTCTCCACCTTGCCTGACTTGGCTTTGCCCTTGGCTACTGGCTCCTCCTGTTTTCCGGCTACACCACCCGGGCCAGGCCTGCAGGTGGTGCTGTGCTCCGGCGCTCCGGCTACGCTTCCAGCGTCTAAAGGTGCGGGTTCTGGTCCGCCGGTGGCTCCAGACACGAGCAGCGTTTTGGGGTAAGGCGGCGGTGGACATCGGGTCTCCTGGGTTGGATCCAGGGTAAAGCCTTCATCGGGCGAGTACCCGTGGGGCTCCGGGGCGTCCTGCGTCTGCGCCGCCAACCAACCGGGGTGACATGGCCCCACTGCCGTTTTGGGCTCCGGCCTCATGACCCTCATGCTCTTAACCGGCTGCTGGATAGGGGGAGACGTGACAGCCGTGATCGTATTGGGTGGGCCCATGCCGGGCTCCTGCTTACCAGGGACGCCGGTCGCCGGAGGCATCGCCTGCCTGACGTTCACCTTCTGATGGTTGTTGAAAGAATTGGTTCTGCTGGGAACCCGCACCTCCCCTCTGAAGGGCCCCTGGGCCTGCCTGGCAGGGGGCGTGGCCTCTGGCCCCTGAGCACCTGCCCAGTGGTGCTCGTACAGGTCGAGGTTGAGGCTGGCCCTGGAGGGCGTGAGGAGGCCTTGTGGGATATCGGAGAACTCCGCACCCATAGCCGCCGCTCCTCCAGGCGAGCGCGACATCATGTGGACCTGGTGTGAGGTGGGGCTGGCCTGACGTGGGTGCGAGTGGGGCGGTAGATAAAGGTTTGGGGGGTAGCCACCACCATTCTGACCCATCACCCCTTTGCCTTGCATATTGACATAGTTGTCTGGGGTCAGAGGGGGCATCTTATTCTGGAAGGAGGCACTCCGTTTGATACTGTAGGAAGAAGGCTCCATTATGTGAGGTCTGTAGTCATAATGGGGACCGGGGCCCCCTGGTGGTTGCGACTGGAGCTGCATGGGCGGACCAGGCACACCGTAGCCCATTATGGCTTGCTCCATGGCTCCTGCATACCCCTTCTGCTGTGCAGGACCTGGGGGGTACATGGGGGTCCCTTGGGCATTCTGAGGAGCCATACCCGGAGGATAAGCGCCCAGGCTGTGAGGCCGGGCCATGGGGTTCCCCATCGCCGGACCCTGAGTTGAGCTGGTTGGTGGCATCATGTAGTTCATAACCGGAGGGCCAGCCATGTAGGGACGTGCCATTTCTCCCTCTGGTCCATAGCCAGCCCCCTCGTACAGCGGCGCACCCATCTGGTGGTAAGGAGGCCTAGCACCTTCACTGGAGGCCTCCATGGCTGGTCGATGGTCCACTGATGCTGGCCCTACACCTTTGCCTACAGAGAGGGGGTTAAGTGGTACACGTGGTTTAGCTATTAGCTTATTTTATTAGTGACAACAGCTTATTTTAACTTATTTTATTCAGCTGCGCTCTGTTTGAAAAATGAGTCTATGTGACTGCGAAAGGGTGTGTTGCACCAACCTGGCGAAGTTTGTTTGATGACGCGTACAATCTGCTCATTGCGGGGGTCCAGATAGCCCATCTTACTGATGTAGTCCAGCGCTGCCTCTATGTTACGGCTGCCAGTCTGTTTCAGTGCACGCATGGCCATTTCCTGTTTGACGGAATACATTTAAGGCATATATTTGGTGGACTTAGGTAACACTCACTCACGCAGGCACGCCCACCCCACATCATATGCATGAACACACAACACACGGTAATGGTAAAAGATAACATTCCATGCACCTGCTTCCTCTACAGGTCATCGACCCACTCCTTCCTGTACCAGGGCAAACAAAAGCTCTTCATAGAACACAGTGTGACTTCAGCCAGACACACCACACTACAGAAAAACCTCACTGGCAGTGACACACACACACACACACACACACACACACACACACACACACACACACACACACACACACACACACACACACACACACACACACACACACACACACACACACACACACCCAACACGAGAATAAAGTACACAGTTATAATCCGGAACTTAAATACAACCCTGTGCACCCACACCTATATGAGGACATCCCTGAAAGGCATATGACCTCACGGTGAAGTCACCCTCCCTAAACCTCGCTGCACAAACGCGGCACGGTTACTCTCATGCGCCATTTGGTGGCCAGATATGGAAGGTTCACACAGCACACCATAGAAGAGCGGGGGAGGGGGGTCAAGTGGTGTCTCAGCTACTCGTTACACATCCCCTTGTGATTTTTTCCTAGAAAACGTGAATTTGTAAATAAACAAGTGCGAGGTGTCTAGTGCCTCAATCGGTCCAGAGTTGCAGAGTGTGTTTAGTTATGGCTGTTGGTGAAGGCAGAGCTCTGCAGGCATGTCAGCCAGGACAACTGTGAACAGACTGCGCACACAGTTCAGTCAAACAGGTGCCACAGAGATTCTCCTCATTCCCCGAGTGCGAGTTAGAGATCAAATGCACCTCCCCTTTGTGTGTTTTTGCGCATGTGCACACAAGCGACTTACACACGGTCATTTCGGCGTGCATTCTGATATTTCATCTGTCTGTAAGCTTACACACACACAGGAAATGTTTTCAAGTGTCTGTACAAATCCATTGTTCTCTAAAATAATAGTTGTGTTACGGTCCTTTGAGTTGTGAGTTACGGTCCTTTGTTCCCTACTCATAAGAGGCATCCGTCCTGGTGTCCTTTGAGATTTAAAAAGGTACTACAAAGAAACACACACACACACACACACACACGGGTCAGTTCGGGTTTGACCACCAGAGTTCAAGTCCTGACCTTTGCTGCCATGGTGACAGATGTTCAGGACATTCCACAAGCCAAGAAGGAAAAATTCCAGCTATGTGAAAAGCTGCACTTCTCTCTCTCTCTCTCGGCATGTGTCCCTCCCGCGGTAATCTTTCTGCTCCCTTTCGTTGTCTTACTGCCTCCGTTTCGCCTCTTCGCACGCTGGCTGCGCCTGAAATATCTGCGATCACATTTACCTCCTAGTCATTATGGTGACCGCCGCAAACCTCACTGCAAGCGCAGACGTTTAAACACCACCTCCAGCCAAAATGACAGTACGCCCGCACACGTGCGTGCACGCACACCCCTTTCAGACAGACTAGGAGGCACAAAACGTCTCACTTCAAGGAATGTAGTGTCAGCATTTCTGAAGTGACAACTATTTGTTACCTACAGTGCACAGAGGAGGCATTGTATTAAAACGCTTTCGTCTTGCACCCGTCTTCCCTTTGGCCCAGTTCCGGGTCACATCCCTCCATACGATATGCAAATGGAAGCCATACAGAGGATCCTTAGAGACAACATGCAGATGGACACGAACACCCGCAGAAACAGAGTAAAAGAAAAACCAAACAAGCAACCCACAACTGAGTGCCACACTACATTGCAGGTCTCTTACAATTTTTGCGGGTTTATGGGGGGTGATTACTTCCCTGCCCCGCTGTGTGGTGAAGTGCGAAAGCGGTAAAAGAGAACGAATTACAGCGTGTACTGAACTACATACTGTTAAAATCAAAGACGCACAACCCGACCTGGCACGCTGGTCGTATAAATATTGATCAGTCAGGAAAAAGAATATGGAGGCGTGAAATATGCAGGTTAGGAGGTTAACTACTGAATATCTGAACAAAACCTTCTGCCAAGAGAAATATGCACTCAGTATGTACAGGACAAACGTATAAGACCAGACACGAGTGACCACTGAGTGACTCATTCGCGAACAAAAACACGGTTTTAAGGTGGACCTGGTGCCCTCCTGTGTCCCTCCCCACTCCAGTAAAACATTTCCTCCTTAAATTCTGTAGGCAATTATGTAACCAGCTGCGGTATTGCTCTGTAACCCACCGAACGAGGATATTCCGATAAGGATCGGAACAAAGGAGCGAGGGAAAGGCCTTGGGGCAGAGTGCGGACAGCCAGGACATTCCCGGAATGTGCTTAGGGAGGGGGGCGTACAGGGCCTTTTCAAAAGCCAAGAGAAGCCTAAAACTGTGTCCCCCACTCTCACACACACACACACACCTACCTGAGTCAGTACATAATAATGCCTGTGGATAATAATAGTGGAGATTAGGGAATTGTGTGCTGTAACGGGAAACCTGCACACAAGATAAAAGTCTGAAGTCTTGTTGCTAAAAGGATGGCATCATCATTCAGTGATTAAACCAATAACTGATGATCAGATAGACTTGCGTAAGAAACATTTCCAAAACTGTACTTTTTAAAAATAAAGTTAAAAAAGAAAGGAAAAGAAAGGGAGACCATGAGGGAGGGAGAGAGGCAGACCGAACCCGAGCACGCGCGCCGTCCCCGGCCAGCCCGCGTCACACCCGTTGGAGGAACAATTCCACCCAGCTGATACTGAATCGACACTTCCTCTGCGCGTTAGTTGTGTCCCGTCCTTAACCACACGCCCAGCGGGGGAGGCGTGAGCCAGTCAGTCTCCAGGTCTACTGGTACAGAGGGCCAGCTCCTGCTACGTCTAAACGTAGGCTCCTAAACTCTGCACCGGGACGATGGACGCAGGCGCAGCCTCGACACTGGGACTTTTAAAACATGACCGTAGCCAAAGAGCCAAGAACGCGTCCAGATCCAGGCCGGCACCGTATTGGAACCCCGCTGATGGCATGTTTCGGGTCTCGGATAGCGCGTAAAGAGTAAGCGTGCCAGCCACGCCGCAAAGACCGCGACAGAGGCGCCCCCAGGCCGCGTCCCGGAATTCCAGCGTGCGGTGGCGGATCGCTCCGTGGGTCTGCGCATGGTACATTCCCCGCATGCCGCGCGATCCCAGGGCGCCTCCAGGGCCTGGTGGAGGGAGCCATGCCACTGTGGGCCGCTCGGAGAACGCTCAGCAGAGCATGAACCACAACTATAAAACACACCCACCTCCCCCACCCACGCCACAAATAGAAAGAACTAATGAACTAAACTAAATTACCACCACCCAGAAACTTAAAATTAGATTTTTTTAAGTAAAATTGTAAGTTGGTTTTTTTTCCTGTCCAAAAAGGTCCTACTAAAGGCTCACCAGCATTTCATATAAATGGTGCTTTTAACTGCTGGTGTGTGCTCAGATGCTCCAAGGATTATGAACACTTCTGGTTTTTCACGGCGCGAGGTGATTAACTTCACTTCCACGCGGAAACGTTCCCTGACCTCCCCTCGCTGGGGTGGAGATGTTCCACACGTCTTGTGAAATCTCACTCCCATTTCATCAGCATTTCTACACTGTTACGTAACCACGTCAGAGTTAGCAGAGCACAGGTTCACTGTGTGTGCTGTAACTTACACAGAGAGTTGTTGTTCATGGTAGCCTTTCAAAGGCTAAGGTCTGCTGAGATACAGATTTGAACAAAGACAGGAGATATAACTGGAATACCGGTGCATTACCATTCACTGTAAAATAATATATAACGAAGTTTCAGTTATTCTTCAACTGCCACTACTTAAACATGTCAGAAAACATGCCGTCGTTCAACTCCACCATAACGGCACTTGGCTGACGCTTTTATCCAAAGCAACTTAAAATTCTGACTGAACACAACTTGAGTAATTGAGGGTTAAGGGTCTTGCTCAGGGGCCCCAACTGTGGCAACCTGGCAGTGGTGGGACTTGAACCAACAACCTTCCCATGACAGTTTGGAGAGAGAAAAACCCCGCAAAACATTTCAATTCTCTAGATCAAAAACGTACATGAAACATAACACCCGTGGACACACAGATGCCTCATACACGCTCTCCTCCACGCACACACAACCACACTCCTTACCTGATCGCATCCGGCTTTGACTAGCTCTTGCAGCATCTGTCGGTTGACGTCTCCGCTGGGGTGCGCCGTGCTCGATGGCGGTCCCGAGTCATTGGCAAAGGGCATGAGGGACTTGCGGATCTCCCGCAGGGCACTCTGGTGGTAGTTGAACTTCTGAGGCTGGCGAAGCTGCTGCTGCTGCCCGGCCTGGTCTTTACCCTTATTGTCTCTGCCTCCATCGCCCCGCCCACTGCCCCCGTGGAGCGCCTGGCTCACGAGCTTGGCCGGCTGCTTCAACCCTTCCTTGATCTCCTGGAGGCGCTGCCGGGTGTTGCCCATATACGGTGCGGCGGGGAAGGTTTTGGGCCGCATGGCTGGACCGGAGCTGCCGTACGGCGCGCACTCGCGCACGCCGTGGTCAGAGCCCAAAGCCAAACGCGCGTCTGCTCACTCACACACACATCCCATGTGTTTAAAGTGTACGCAAAACGTTTAAAGAAAATTTTGTAAAAAACACACACAAAAACACACACACACACACACACACACACACACACACACACACACACACACACACACACACACGAAAACAAAACAAATAAACAAAACAAAAAACAACACGATCAAGACTGAGCAGTGAGCGGTCTGACCTAAGCAGACCTAAGGCAGGACCGGGACTCTTGTGGTATCTCAGCACTCTCGGGCTCCTGCCGGATCACATGGTGTCTTCTAGGGGTCACATTCACCCCCCTGCCATGCCATGAAAGGGCTCACAAATGTGGCTTGGCTCCAGTCCCAGCTGGACTGCATCTCTGCCTGTGGAGAGGCAGAAGAAAGGGGTGTTGTGAAGGTGTGTGCAGGTGTGCGCCGGTCCAGGGCCGGTCCAGGCCCCGTCCGGCTCCCTGCATCTCTCTGCTCCTTGCGAAATGCCCGAGCCGGACCAGAAACTGGCACCTCTGCCCTGACGGACCTCAAACAGCATCCTTTGCATTCCAGCACAAGGCCAGTACTCTCCGGGACAGGCCTTTCGCGAAAGACCCATTTCATGCAGAAAGGGAGAAACTGTTACTTATCAATTAACTACTCATCTGTCTGTTACACACAAACAGCCCCAATGCAATAAATCCTTTATTGTGAAGAACTGCATCCAAGTCTAAAAAAATGTTTAAAAGGGGAACGTTTTGTGCTTGGAGTTTGGTCACTGTTTCATTCTATTAGTTGAGCGGTTTAAAACAACAATAAATGGTCAGGCTGTAGGAGTTGTCTAGAAACTACAGCAGGATCACCGTTTCGCTGCTGTCAAAAGCCCGGAGGAGGGGGGGGAACACAGCCGTGCCCCTTCAGTTCAGAGCGTCGGCAAACATTCCGGTCAAGTGGAAAAACGACACGCACACGGGTCACGGCCGAAGCCTGCCCGCAGCGCAGCGTTCCGGGATTGCTCAGTCTCCAGGATCTCTACCCGGAGCTGCCACTCCTGCGAAGCTGCCAACGGTGGGTTGGAACACAAAGCATTCCTCTCCACAAGCAAGAACATGAAAAACCGCAGCGTTGCATCGCAAAAGCGGCATGCCTGGAATAAAGTGCTAAACAAACACACTAACGGAGCACACCTTCGAAATGTCATTTACAAGGAAGGGAACAGCTGCAAATCAGGAATAAGACAGCTATTGTCTCTCCCCCCCACCCCCAAACCAACGTGTTCTCTCCGGCATGCTCTCATTTGTCCCAGTTATTCGTTTTGATGGCACTGCGCAATTTACTGTAACGGCAAGTCTTCTGACAAATCTACAGTTAAAGTCCACGGGGCAGGGCTTGCCCAGAAACCAGCCTCAGAGACATAGGCTACTAGCCACTTTCTTAAGTAAGAGTTAGGCTAACCATAGCCATACCTCTGCGCAGATTCCAGACGCATTACTGAAGAAGGCGGCGTTCGGTGTACAGTTTCTCACAGATGTAAGCGCAAGGGTCACAAACGGACGCCAGAACTCCGAGATGCGTCATTGGTCTCGTTCTGAATGCGCAGGCGAATAGGTCGACATCATCGGCTGAACAGCAGGGCCCTGTGGCTTTTTCACAGACACACAGGGCAGCACTCTACTTCCCGGCTGCGACATGCAGGGCTGTTCGACACACTTCAGGAAAGACTGCCGTGCTGCGACACGAAGCTCCGTCGGGTCTCTCACATCCTCGGGTGTGGGTGGTGGTGCAGATGTAGTAATGGATCGACAACTGTCTGCAAAGGCCTGCATGGAGCATCCTGTTTATAATGCATACCTTATGACACCTTATGTGGTACACTGGATCCCGGATCCCATATGCATGAGACTGGAAATTAGAGCCAAACCAGTTCATCAGATGGGGCATAAAGTTATTTATGTGCCAAACCTGTATTTCAAGCATTCGACCTTTAAAAGTCGAATTAGAAACCTTTAAAAAGTTGTCTTAGGTTTCTCATCTGAAACCATCGAGTACTGAAATCTTTTTCTTCCCACAAGCTCCATGCAGAGTAGCATAGCATAACTTGCATTCATTACAAAGTGCTTGCTGGACAGCCAATGAATGTCATACATAGGTCAAAGGTCAAGCCACTAGCCTGCTTTTCTAAAGACGTTCAGGCATCAGCCAAAAGATTCAAACCAAATAAGAACGTTGCATAGCCAGGAAGTCATCTGGTGATCACTTTTTAAGCAATATCTGAAGACAACTATACCAGTTATAGAATGCATATTAAAACTGTAAAATATATGCAAGTATATCAATCAGGAAGAACTCAAATGTGAAAACAATAATAGGTTTTACTATCAAAACAATCAATCTGGAAATTATAATGCAACTGGATACTCCACTTGGCAAGGAGGTAAAGGTTTCTTCAAGAAAAACAGGACTATTAAAACACATCAAATCAAAATCTCAATATACCCATCAACAAATGTCAAAGACTAATGCTGCTCACTGTACAGCATAACGTGGGCGGGTCCCAATAGCTGCTTCATATCAATGAAGCCATGAAATACATAGTGAGAAATAGCGTGACGGGTAACAGACATGCACTAAATTCAAGTTAATAAAAACCCTGCAAAGATGCAACAACCACAGTACCTAGCATGTTCCCTGCAAGCAATAGGTACAGTATACCTGAGATGTTCTACACCTGAGACCCTATCTACAGCAACCACTACGACATTTTATTTATATATATATATATATATATATATGACCTTTAGCCTACATCTTAAACTCTGATCTTAATTTTCATTCTCAAACCATCAGCCCAACTTGAACACAGAATTGGCTCAAACTTTTTAAAGATGATAGTTTTCAAAAATTATATATATAACAAAAGCACTGCTCTCTGCAGCTTTAGCTTCCACTTTAACATTTCCGCCAAACACAATAGCAGGCTATTCTATAGTTTAAAACGGACGTCACGGATCAAAACACCTTTGCCCTGCATTTTCACACAGGTTATCACTATTAAAAAATAAAACAAAATCCATTTACAGATTAGGAGCTATTAATGTGTTAAAATGGGGTAAAGCGTGAAATTGCTGTGATTAAGTCAATCCCATCCCCATTATAACAGAAATAAAAGAGGGAGCGGATGTTGCGCCGAGCTGCCTGCACAGCGTCCACACTCCTCAGGTTTAAGGTTAAGAGAGAGTCGCTCGCCAGGCCCGGTCCGGCCCGGCCCGGAGCAGCTCGCCCCTGCACTGTACGCGGAGAAATGCACCAAACTTCCAACGCACAAACCACAACGGAGGACACACACACACACACACACACACACACACACACACACACACGAGATGTGTTCACACGCTTTTCCTATCCGCACCTTTGAAGAGTCGGATAGTTTGCGCCACTTACCGTGAGAGGAAAGAGTGGAAACCCAGCGTGAAGAAGTCCACGCGTCGGGGCTGCGTACTCGACCAACGACAGCCGAAGTCCCCTCGCAAGAGAAAACGACTCAAATATCACGCCCGCGTCCCCTCGTCCCAAAGACACGACCCGAACATCACGAGAGCGTCGTCCATTTCCTCGCGACTGCAGCTCGAAGTTGGACACTTACTGCATTCCTGGCGTGCCACGGCGGTCACGTGAGGAGCCCGTGCACGTCAGCACTGCACAGACGCGAGGCGGCCCTTCGGCGACAGGGTTTAGCAACAGGTCCTGTGGTGCAGGGACCAGTGTCCAAAATGACGGGCCGGCAGCGAAAATCAGCGTGATCAGATAATCAAAGCGTTGAAAAGAAAAGTTCCTCTGTCGCGCCATTTAGAGCAGACTGCTCGTGTAATATATCATACTGTAACGCCATATGCACAATACGCAACACTGTGGGTTACCAAATTGTGATAATCACTACCTGCTACGCTCACTGTTAAAGGCGCATACCACACGCACCAAACAAAACGCATCCAGAAAACAGACCTCTTCAGTATGGAATTACACACGGCAGTAGCCTAACCCTCGAGTTTACCACCAAACATCACCAAGTGCTTGTGTAATCATAATTATAGGGTTAGTTGGAGAATAAAGTAACCTCAGCCTTTATTCTTAGCAGTTTGTACTTTTCTTTAAAACATGTTAAAACAGTAAGACATATTGCGTAATATAATAATATATATTTTGCACTTTGAGTACCGCACCTTACCCTGGTTTGTCTTACAGGTGGATGAAAAGCTAAGATTCTCCTGTCGTTCCTAGTCTGATTATTCCTAATATGCTTCCCCCCCAACTCGGATTACAATCTTTAACATGACTGACTACGTTCCCAAGCCTACAAAGGTTATCTGTGTGGGTTACATTTTGGTTTTAAACCAACAAAATTGCTTACTATTAGATATTCCATTCCATACATTTTACTATTCCCTATTCCGGGTGGTTTCTCTGCGCGCCAAGATTTGTCCGTCGCCTTTGAGGACTCACTTATAAGAACACCTGAAGATGCAGGAGATATAGGTGTGGTCCAGGGCAAGCAGTACCCAGAGCACCACTGACCGAGTGTCTTATCCTACCCGGAGATTCATAAGTGTAAAAGTTCTCAAAGGTTTGTTTCTTAAGCTTGTGTACAGTCTCCTACAAAATAAATGAAGGTCTGTTAGAAAATCAGAATCCATCACAAATGGTACAGAGTCCATAATATTTTATGACTAGATATGCACAGGGTATATTTAATAAACAGGATACTGCATTACAGAATAACAGTGTTTGTGAACTTCATATAAGCACACTTTTGCACATTTTACAAAACGAGAAATAACAGAAGGGGAAAAAGTGCTTTTGAGTGATTATTTTGTGCAAAACCTATCTACACATCACATATGCAGTAATGCGGGGTAAATAATGGCTGCATCGGCCATCTGCACACATCTGCCTACAATCTGTTATCTGAGTGCACCATGTACGTTTCCAGCACTATGTACAAACACGCAAGCTAATGCAATGAAGCATGTTACGTGAGAACAGAACGAAACACCAATAACATGAAGTGTCAGATAGCCAGTGTCAGATACAGCTCATTCATTCATTTATAATGCCCAACCTCAGCATGTGCTGACACACACATACACACACGCACGCACAAATTACAGTCTCTACCAAAAAGTAAACATAGCATGCAGCAGTGTTAGAAGGAATTACAGTGAAAGGAAACATAGTATGCCTTTACAATATCTTATCAGCATGGCACTAACATGGAACGGCAACTGAGGATGAAGTGACGGAGCCAACAGTCATTAAAATGTAATAAAAGACCATCAGCTTGATACAAATAATAGAACATACACCCATTTTAAAAAAATGTAAAAAAAAACACCAGCGGGTTTGACAACACAGTATTGCCTTTGTAAAGGATAAGGCACTAGGACCTGGGGACAGCTAACATTGTTTCTGGCTAGAGGGCATGTTTTGTACCACAGCGATATTGTAATATGCCCAAGAACACATCACAGTCATATCAGTCTATGTGTATAATGACCCATGTCAAACCAAAGTATCAACAAATTCAGTCCATTAGCCCAGGACCTCATTTAAGTCAGCCTCACATTAAGATACATACGATAAACACGTAAGCTGGTCCTTAGGATGACTAGGGGACCCCTGCACATGGGTCTTTAGTCAGGAGACAGAAACGGTATGTGGCATGGGAACCCTCACGGCCAACAAATCTGATCACCTCTGCACAGCGAGGTGCACAGTCCAGGCTCCCAAAGGAAAATCGGCCCCGGGATTTTGGTTCCAACTATCTGGCATCGCCAATTAGCTCAAGACAGATGTTAGAACGTAATATAGTAAAATCTCCATTCCGCCTGCACTGGCCACCACACAGCTGGTCGGTAAATCTGACAGATTCATTTTCGTCTCCAAATATTTAAAGATAAGACGAGGTTTTAGGTTTTTGTGCATTAGAGAAAGCATGTGCAGTGTTCACCCAAAATGCCTTAAAAAACCTACCATAAGTGTTAAAAAAAAGCATAACAACACAAGGCAAAAATATATTTGAGCGTCACCAAGAGCATCAAAAAGGTCTGTAAAGTGTGAACCCTCAAGTAACATTATTTCCCGTCCCGGTGGTTTACGTGTTCTGTGATACAAGTCACTCTAGTGGCACAGCAGAAATGCACAGGTTGTTTAAGGCACAGGCAACCTGTACTATTTTGTCAAAAGTGGTCACATTTGAGCTTCGGTCTATAACTGTAAAGGGACTCTCCACTGGTCCGGTCAGCATAGAATATCTTTTCTTGACCATTTGTACCACCCTCCCCACATGCCTGTATACATTCATCCTTTCCTCAGAGATTAGCGAGGCCTCTTCTCTCGGGTTTTGGTCATTTTTAAACATCTTACTATGATCGTTAGTGATTTTGAGCTCAGCTTTGCGAGCACCCACTAAGTCACCAATGTCAAAATCACGCTCAGCTAGCACAACGTCACCAGGCAAGAGCTTACAAAGGAGACCACAGCTTTCTACCAAAGTCTTATCGCTAACATTGCCAGGTGACCCCCTGGAAACAAACATGACCACCCCCTGGGGGGCGACGCCGATCACATATTTGAGCTCACTAACAGAGGTGGGCCGTGACAAATGCCTGACCACCTCTGCTGTCTCCGTTGGTGATTGACGGTTTGCGTCCACGCTGACTGCTTTTTCCAGAGACACCGTGAAGCAGTCTAGAATCACAGCGCAGTCTGGATGAGTCTGTCTCACTGCGGCGGGGAGGTTCTTCCGCAGTTCCGTTCTGGAAGGCCAGAACACAGCCGTGGGCACCAGAGTGGTAAACATGATGCTAATGATTCGATGAACCGTCCTGGTTACAGTAGCCACTTTAACTCCAAAACGGTAGGCCAAGTCCTGATTCTTAAGATCAAGTCTAAGTCTCATTAATGTCAGAAGCAACTGTTGGAATTTCGAAAGCTTTGCATTTTTTTCACTCTTCATGTGTGGAACAAGAAGCCACATAACAGTCTCCAACACAAAATAGTTTGGCAACCCTGTATAGAACTGAACCTTTTCTGGGTCATTCCTGAAAGCAACTTCAGAAAGGGACATCTTCTCTAACGATTCCCTCAGTTCCATATTCTCTTTCCGCAGGGCGTTGAGACAGGCCTCGTAGTTGAGTGACTTTACGGTACTGTTTCCGAGCGCCTTATCCCCTTTGCACACGTTTTCGCTTTCGGATACACTTTCATCCTCATCCTCATCGTCATCACCACCACCACCGTCGTCATCCTCGTCCTCCTTTTCTTCGTCATCACTGTTTACCGAGGATTTAGTGCGTTCGGGACCCGGCCGACACCGGAGATGGCTAAGGTCTTCATCCAAGCGCCCCTGACCTTGCAGGTAAAGAAGAGCATTGGCAGCCTCCACGTGTGCTTCCTGTTTGTCATAGGGTTCAAAGGCTGCGGCTTCCTGTATGTTTGGGGATAGCGGGGCAGACGTGAAAACAGAGGGAACATAGTCTGGAGACCGAGGATTCTTTACCTGTTTACCTATGATGAGAAAACAGCAAATATCACGAGCAAGCTCAATGGACAGTGTAATAAAATTAAATAAACGATACGCTGTCTGCTTGCTTCATTCATGCAGGCTTCCAAATGCAAAAACCCAGGCTTGCACCATTTGCAGGTGATGCAGCCATGTGTCAGCCTCCCTGCGAACCGCCCGCACGTTACCTGATATGAAGTGCGTGCTGCAGAGTCTGCTGCCCTCGTTCGGTACCCAGCCCTCGCGATTCACGGCGGCGATCCACCGCTGCTTCCTCTCTGGGTCGCGCGGAAACCTGTAGAAGGACAGCGTGGTGCCAGGCGTCCTCCTGTTCCGACAGCCTGCTACCACGCACGTGTGCACCATATTAGGAAGGCCAGACGCTGCGCCAGCGTTCAGTCTTCGACCGCCGAGATTAATATTCTGACTCCCAAAATGGCGGGCGGCGGGTATCGCCCGTAGAAATGCATGGGCACTGCGGACGACGCGAGCTTCCGTCGTCGCTCGCGATTGGTCGCGGGGCCGTTTCGCGAGCTTCGGCGCGACGTCATCGCGAGGCGTCCCGCGCAGCGGTCTTGAGCTCGACGCGCGCGGCCGGGGAGAAGCTAAGCTAAGCTAGTTAACGGTCTGAAGCGAGCGGTCGCGGGGCCTTGTTCTGTTTTCGGGGTGGCAAGCTTGATCGCGATGGCTGTGGAGTCGAGAGTTACGCAAGAGGAAATCAAGAAGGAGCCGGAGAAGCCGGTGGACCGAGAGAAGGTACCCCGACTTTAGCGGTATACACCGGGAACGGGTACTCAGCCTCGGGTAAAATGGCTGAAGCTCGCTAGCAGCTAGCTAGTGTCAAACATTTTTGGTATTCATACTCAAATATTGACATAGTTACGGCTAAAGCTCTATCGCTATCCGTGTTATTTGCGGCTAACGTTACGAATACATTTATGACTACCACGTAAACAGGTGCGACATCGTTATTTAACGAACAGTCTAGCTAATGCTACCTAGTTAGCCCTGTGCTTCTACGTTAGCTAACGTGGATGGCTAGTTGACCTGCGAGCTAGGTTAGAAACATGTCGCTCGTTTGCTGGCTATGTGGGGTTAAACGTTTTGAATCGTTTGTTTTGTGTTTCGCAGACATGTCCACTGCTGCTTAGAGTCTTCACTACCAATAACGGCCGGCACCACCGAATGGACGAGTTTGCCCGGGGGAACGTGCCGTCGAGCGAGCTTCAGATTTACACCTGGTAATGAAAGGGTTGACTTGTGAATGAACGCCCATCTTACTCCCGGTGGTGGAAATACGATATTTCTCTACGTTTTACTCTAACGTTTATGCAATAGGATGGACGCCACGCTGAAAGAGCTGACCAGCCTGGTCAAGGAGGTTTATCCCGAGGCTCGAAAGAAAGGCACGCATTTCGGCTTTGCCATTGTGTACCCAGACCCTAAACGGCAAGGCTACAGGTAATGGAAAGACGTTTGTCCCTGTTGTATTACCGCCATTCTTTATTTAGGAGGATGATGATATGCCCCCATTTTCCCAGACAGACCTCTTTTGGGGCCTAAAAAAAAAGTCCAGTCGGGATTTCTAAAATCCAAATAATTAACAAGTCCCAAACAGCTGCTGGTGATCTGGTGGCTGGGCATATAGGTGGCCAAAAATTTTTGAGTTTTATGATCACAAGTGAATTAATGACTTCAAGCTAATAAATCATTTAATTTAATTTCTTTGTTGACATGGCATATTCGTATCTAAAGGCTATGAAGGCAATTCTTATTGGTCATGGAAGTGAATAAATAGGCTAAATATTTGAATATAAATAAATGTTAAGTAGTTATATATACGTGCCCAACTTCCATCCTCTTTTGCTACAAGCCAAAATATGGTCACCCTGCTTCAATTAAATTTCGAAATTGCAGAGTTAAAGACATCGGCAACACGGTATCAGGTCGCAAGGGTGCTGACGACTCTATGACGCTGCAGTCTCAGCGCTTTCAGATCGGAGATTATCTTGACATCGCCATTACCCCGCCTAATCGGGCGCCACCTCTCCAAGGACGCATGAGACCCTACTGATCCTGTCCAACTGTCACTCTGCGTTCCTGCAGTCTGGTCTACGGCTGAAGTTTTTTGTTGTATCTTTTAGTTTCTTTATTGAGTTTTTATACCAAATTCATTGGTTCCATATTGTTAGCTTTGAGGTTTTAACAGTCATCATTGCCACCATGTACAGCTTTTGTTAATAAACATAATGTTTTCCTGGTAAACTTATTTGTGTTTTTTGTTTTTTTTCAGAACAATTTAAGTGATTTAAGGATATTCTGATTCTGGAAATATGTAGTGTTTCTTTGGTACAAAAGAATACACAACACATTGTTCATTTGTATTGTGTAAACACTACAGAACTAAGGACATGCTCATTTGAAGCCTGAATTCTACTTTCACTGATGCACCCCCATTTTAATGTGCTTGTATTAAAAGTATGTGGGGTGTTTCAGTTTTAGCCAGGTATTCACTGATGGAGCCTACCCCATTCACTCATGTTCAGTTCAACGTTTGTTCACACCACCTGCCAAAGACATACAAGCTCATCTATATGCTATGTGCACAAAATGGACCATGGGAGGGAGGATGGTATTGAAATGTGCAGTTGCTCTTTTGTTTTTTTTTGGTTAGCAACTATTTTTGGGGCTATCAGAATGTAAAGATAAATGAACCAAAAATGACTTACAGCAGCTTAAAGTAATTTTTAAAGCCTCGATATAAATAACTCACTTTATTTATAAATGCTCTTGAGGTGCAGAAATTTGCTATGGCATGATAGGCTGTGATCATTAAAATAGTCTTGGCAAACCATGAGTGCACTGGCATTACCAGCAAGTATAGGATAAATACACAAGAAAACCATTTACAGTATATGCACAAATCAATAGGGGAAATATATAAGGTGCAGGGGTAAATTAGACATTTTAAAGCATGTTCATTAGCAGTTTCCAGAGGGGAGCTTATGAATTAAGGGATGTCTGGGGTGGGGTGATCCCCTCTGATACTCCGTTGGCCTGATTCACTGCTCACTACAGTAGCAGCACCAAACCAAACAGGAAGAGAAGAGGAAATTCTGCTCTCACCAATGAGACTAGCTCAAGGGCAGGTTGGGCAGTGCAGTCTTGTGAACTGTCTCCATGAATACATGCACTTCTGGGCTTTCTTTGTGATGGAAGTGATGTTTTCACTCCAGCTTAAAGTGCTGGAGATGGTGTTGCCTAGGGTCTGTCTGGACTCTACCCCCCAACTGTGGTGTTCTGATTACTAATGGATACTTCCTAAAGCCTCATCATTTCCTGTTTCAGTGGTCTGTAGGTCACTATGACAATCCACCTCCATTTGGTACTTGCTCTTGTTACTGTTTGTAATTAGATCTATGAGGGTCACGTCCTCTGCAAACGTAGGTTGTGCAGCTGAGAGGTTGCTGGAAGTGCAGTTGGTGTATAGCAGAGGAGGTTTGTGTCGTACCTGTGCAAACAGACAGGCTAAGATGTAAAGACCCGGTAGAACAGGCTGATTCCAATTAGGAAGTTGTGGATCTTTCTAGACTGATGGAGCTTGATTTGGGTAAAGTTTGCTCAATAACAAATCAGAAAAGGTTGCCAAGCCAAAGTTGTCAAATATGTGTGTCCATATATTGCAGGGTGAAGTACAGACACATGTTTACATCATCCAGAGCTATCTGTCCTGTTTGCAGCCTGACAGAAATGCATCCACACCAGTGCAAGTGCAGAAGATAGACTTGAATTCTATTAACCAAATTGAAAGAAGTTTCATGTACACCATCAGACATAAATTATTAATTTGTGTTAAAATGGGTAAATTTAAAGGAAAGAGCACCCTGTTGACCACTATTTCAGTTCTACGGTGACTCGGATATGCTTCAAGAGAAAACTAAAATGACAGTATAACAATTTCTATAGGCAAGTATATTTTATTTAAATATATTTATTATCAAAATAATGTACTTTTTACACTTAAAATACAGAATAAGTAGATTATTCTATTAATAACTGAGAACATTTTCTACTTAAACAAGAAAATATTTTTGGGAGATTTCATATTCTGAAGTTCCAACTAGCAAGCACTGAACTACCAATAAAAACATTTAATGTTTTTTTTTTAAGCAAAATATATATGCATGGGACCACAGAGGAAATTAAAATGTGTTAATGTCTGGTTCAAGACTTCTAATCTGATGTCTTTGTCAGGATCTTGAACGTTGCATTCCTTCCAAAACCCTGCACGTTCTCCAATCTTTTCAGCTCAACAAGACCCAAGATGTACATGGGGGCCTGAGGCCCCGCCTCCAGAAGCTTCCTCAAATCTTCCATATGGAACACTTCAAAGTTGGGCTCACCATCTGTCAGAATCAAAATTAAGTGTATTGTTTATACGCCGGACGGGTTCGGACGTGAATGTGAGCTAAGAAGGCAGAGTGTCCACTGACCTCTACATCTCTCCTCAGTGACTCGGTTGAGTTTGTCGATTGCTTGGTTCAAACTGGAGAGGGGGATCTGTTTCATGTAAGAGGCCAATCTGTGAAACTCCTCCTCAGACACTGGAGCAAGACTGTGAGCTCTGTCCAGTAGAACAGCAATAATTTAAACAGAGGAAGAGAGAACAATAGTCAAAAATATTTTACATTATGCACTTGATTCCAAGCATGTTGAATATTTCTAGGTTATCGGAATCCAGTATTAGTCACTACAGAACTGAGCTGAGTGAATCTTACTGGCAGACCTAAGCAAAGTCACAGCAGCACATTAAGGAATCAGATAACAGCTAATTTAATTTCCCTGAACAAAATGACTGCATACATGTTACGTGCTTCCTACGTGCAAACTGGGCCACCTGGGGTTGATCACTGGACCGCAGGATAACTGCTGACTGGGGCACACGTCTCTCACCTGTTCTCCTTCCCAGGTGCCGATGTCTGCAAACGAGCCTTCGAGGTTTGCTGTACTGACGTGGCGGTGGGTTTTTTGCAATTTCCCTGAGACACGAGCTTCAAGGTCAAGAGAGCATACGAGATTCAGTGGCTGTAGCCTGGCCAAGGATGTTACAAGCCAACGTTTCATTATACACCCCCATATCTGTAGCGATCCCACAGGACGCGGCAACGTCTTACTTTGAAGATATCCTGCGTGACGGAACTCATGTCAGGCATCTCCGGTGTGCGTGGCTCTTCTTGGAAATCCATGCGGAGGCGTGGGGTGGCCAGACACCAGTCCTGGGTGTGCTCCTCCTCCGTGGGCACAGCAGGGGCCAGGGGATCAGCCCACCTGCCTCCGCCCATCTTCAGCCCGGCAGATCGGTCATGTGGTGAAGAGAACTGGCTTTCACAGAGGCCTGAACCCTGTTAATACGCGAGTCATAAGTAACGGCAGCTACTTACACATGGCAAGGAGCTGCCGAAATAGGACTGCATGCTTGGCATTTCAGGCGTGGTGTTCTTTTCCTGAGGAAGACCGACTGGCATCTGGGGCTGGTCAGATAATGCAACTGTTCCGGGCAAGCACTCCGAGGGCTCCGACAGGCTGGTCAGGGATGGGAGACGATCCTGTCTACCTCCCTGGAACAGTGACAAGGTCACAGTGGGCTAACTGAAAGGATTATATACCGTTGTTCAGTAGGCCTGTAGTAGGCCAATGTGGACACGGATGCACAAGCACACAAACGCACTTCATGAAGTTTACTTTTAACATTTAGTTCACTTTGGTTACTCTCTTGTGAAGACCTAACCCTTACTGCACACTCCTGACCCACACCATCAAGCACTCACGTCTCCAGGATGCCTTCAGCAACACACACCTTTCTTGCGCTGACAAGCTTGGTGATATAAGGTGTCTCAAACACAGGAAGTTCAGGCGTTGCGGCTCCGTTACCATGACCAGGGGGGGATTGAGGCTCACTCTCTCTGGTTGACGGAGCAGAGGGTGGAGCCAACTGTTTATTCACTGTAATCTCCAGAATGGAGAAAACAGGCACTTCTGGAGATTCCATGCTCTCTACCAACCGCAAGAGAAAAAAAAGAGATGGTGAATTTCTCAGGACAGGGCCACTGGAACTCTCTCTGACACAAGCACATGTGACATGAAAAATCTTATAGTCAAATCATGAGACCTGGGGAATTATGAATAATAATTTTCCTCCTTTAAATGTAGCTGCTAGAAGTTAGCACCAAAATGGGGTAAACACACAAGCACTGATGCGTAGAACTGCACCATCAGCAAACAGGTAGGGCACATTTACAGAGTCTGTGTGGTACAGTGCATGTACAGTCCTGGACAGATAGCATTTTAATTAGTCCAGGAGCAGTACTTGGCAGTATAGTACCTATGCCATATTATGCTACTGAATTAACCAGTGGTGAAGGAAACTGCAGGTAACCTCAGACAGGAAGTTTTAAGTAGTTCTGGCATATTTATAATAATATAATAACATTAATAATACTACAGTTCTCCAAACCCATTAGGATCAAAGAAATTTCATTTGAAATTCAGCTAAAGAAAAAATGAAGGAAGGGGTTTTACCACGGGAACACTTCTGAGATTGGCCACCAGATGGCAGAGTAGAGGTGTTTTGAGGTGGTGTTTTGAGGTGATGTTTTGAAACATCTCCCATTTTGCTTTTAAAGCTACAACACACACAACGCATGTCCACAATTAACACACGTTTCCTACTGGATGCTCACTCAATTACAACTTTCAATGAGATTAATGATGCGAGTCTACCTGTCAGCATTCCTGTCCTTTGTCGGGTTCTTACGAAACAGGTCCATGGTGAAGTCATTATTCAAACACATCGTGTGTTCCGTGATGCCGAAGTCTTCCAGTCGAGGGGTAGGAGCATCCTCGTCCATGCGCAGAGAGCACCTGGGTGTCTTCGGCTGCGATGGCTCCGTCGTCATGACGAACGGGGGCGGGGAGAGAGTCAGGGCTGGGGGACGAGCTACACCATCGGACGGTTCTGCGTTGCCAAGCACCATCTGGAGGTGGAACGTGGAGAGTCCGAAGTCCGAGAGCTGCGGCGTGCGCATCTGGTCGTCGGCTGCAGGAGGCGTCTTCTCGGGCGTTTCCGGAGCCGCAATCCGAACCTGAGCCTCTTCCTCCTCCTCTTCAACCGTCACCCCAGTTAGCCCTCTCCCCGGCACTTCTTCTACAGGACGCCTGGACTCTGTCTCACCTTTACCATTTCCCTCTAGGCAAACAAAGCAAAGTAAATAACAGACGTAGTCTAGTCAACACAGCTCACCATGCCAACAACACTATGCAAAAGTCTACGATTTTGAATGTCTACTTGCTTTAACTTACTACTACCACTAGACAACTGAATGATCTGGACGACTGAAAACCATGGACATAAAGACATACTTGTTAACGTTTGTTTTTAAGGATTACAAATGGTGGATAATACTGAACAAAATGTAGTTGTAAAGTTACACCTGAGGTTTTTTGGAAAGCCTTTTCTTGTGGTTTGTATCCATATTTCTCATAGTGGCTCCTGATTCTATCAAGGTCTTCGGTGGTTCGCTGTTTCACCACCATGCAGGCCCTAATGAAGCTGCTCAGCTCTGCATTCCCAGCCTGATGAGATGCCACTTGGCTTTGGACCCGTTTCTGAAAACGTGCCCGACTGTTAGTCATCTCTGTGACTGCTAAGACAACAGATGCCAACACGCACCCCAGCCAGACTATAATTACTAACGAGCTCTCGGTGGTTACCTTCAGTCCTCTAACCTCAGAGTGGAGCTCATGTAGTGCCTGGACCGCCCCACTGGCTGTGTCGTCTAAACAAGTTAGTTCAATGAGAATCATCCAACAACATGACCAGGAAAGCCGTAAGACATGCTATAACTTAAACGAGCATGACAAGCGCGATAGGCTGACAATCAATAACAGTCGGGGAGAACATTTGAGCAGCTAAGATCGCGTAACGCTACCTTGCTCTTCGTTGATGTTGCTGCTCGCAGCGTGCTCCAGCTTCGCTCTCTCCGTCTCTAAAAACACGACCAGGTTCCGGACCTGAGCGAAGAAGCGCTGCGACGTTTCCATTGCATCCAAGGGACAGTTTGGAAAAGCAGCTTAACCTAATTAAACTAACGCCAGAGGTTAGCGAGCTAGCTAACGAAATGATTGTTAAACTGAAATCCAGTTTAACAAAACGCCAACGTAGCGTTAGCTAACCTAGCAAGATAGCTAGCTATAATTCGAAAGCTATGTACTTAGTTAGCTAGTTTAGCTGCGTATTTTGCAGGAAAGTCTAGAAAATACAGTTAGCTAACGTAGCTTAATCTCCCAATATTACAAGATACACTACTTCAGTTGGGATTGTAAATGAACACAATAACTCTATTAAATAGCTGCTACACAAATGCCCACAACTATCCCAACGCTACCTAGCCTTAGGTTTGAGACTTTTCAAATTTAGCGCTCCTTCCGGTGTTAGCCGGAAGTGCGTAAGCCCAGTTGGGTTTCGTTGCCAGTGTGACCTAACGTTTTCCTGCTGCCATGTTTGAAACATATTATCTCATTTCTCTGTTTAATTTTGTGTACCATATACATTTAACAGAGGCTTTTATGCAAAGTGATTTAAAAGTCTGACTGAACACAATTCAGGAGCCCAACAGTGGCAGCTGGGTGTAGGTGGGGCTGGTATCTTCTGATTACTAGTTGAGTACCTTTAGGACTGACCTGCCCCTGGGGTTATAGTAATGATGGTCTGATAAAAAAATGCCAAATCTGTATTTTAGTTATTTTGTTAAAATGTGGTTTTCATATATATTGGTGGAAATGATAAAGAAATTGTATTATTTCTTCAATGTTTAAAGTATTAGTGTTTGTTTAATATCTCTTCCATGGTCATATATCTTATACATATGTTATCTTCTGTCTTATCAGATTATCATTCAGAATGTAAATGATATTTCAAGGGCAGCTAAAGAAGTAATGATGTCAAGCCCTTATTTGTTAATTAGAATAAATTCCAGATCCAGGGAATATTTTTCATTTTGTCCCAATACACATCCACTTTAAAAAAGCAAGTGAAACTTGCCATGTTGCTTCTGAAGTAAAACTGGGCTGAAAACTGTCTAGCCAATTGAATGTTAAATAGCTTGAGAAAGGTTTGGTATGGCTGAGATATACTACACTCACCAACACCTGTAACATCAATAAGAGTCCTTTTTTAAGAGTCTTATCACTACACTTATCTACGCCTGTAACATCAATAAGAGTCCCTGGGCAAGACACAAAACATTACACTCACCTATACCTGTCACATCAATGAGTCCTTGGGCAAGACTCCTAACACTACACTCATCTATACCTGTAACATCAATAAGAGTCCTTGGATAAGACTCTGATCACAACACTCACCTACACCTGTAACATCAATAAGAGTCCTTGGAAAAGACTGCTATCACTACACTCACTGAGACCTGTAACATCACTCAGAGTCATTGGATAAGACTCCCAACACTACACTCATCTACACCTGTAACATCAATGAGTCCTTGGCAAGACTCCTGACACTACACTTATCTACACCTGTAATATCAATAAGAGTCCTTGGTAAGACACCTATCACTACATTCATCTACACCTGTAACATCAATGAAACTAAATTGCTGTGGATAACAGAGTAACGTAATGTAAACTAAACGTATGCAATACATATTTTGTATTTAGTTAGGCTAACACACCAGATTTAAATCATGCAACATTTAATCAAGCTTTAACATAACATCATAACCATAAAGTGATTTATTTCCTTGAGTAGTTGTTAGCCTGTGTTTTCCAAGAAAAAACAAACATATAGGGCAATTATCAGTAGTGATTTTATAAACTATATTAGTTACAGTAAACGTTCCTGAGAAGTGTGTCATATATAAATCTAATTTACTGTATGTGCAAACATATATTCATTGGGTACTGTGTGCTTTGGCCTCATGTACTGGTTGGAACCCTGAGTCTATATGGGCTTCAGGGACATGGATCAAAGTTTAGGCCCTACCGCTCTCTCCAAGTCTTTCATAAGCTCTGGGTAGTCCTCAAGTATTTGATAAAATCTTTCCACAGATAGAGAGAACAGATAACATGCAGATTGTGCGTAAACTCTATCCAAATTATTTCCCCTGGTCAGGAGACAGATCTCTGGGAAAGGCAAAAGATAAACAATGTGCATGAAGAACAAAATAGCATGTTGGGTTAATTTTTTTCAAATCATCAAGCGATTAGCTGTTTGAATTGATTTTGACCAAACTAATTTCGTAGGTCTGTCAAAGCTATTAGTAATATTATTAGAATTGCTAACGTATTTAGCATTTTGCCCTGCGTTCTCTAAGTTTTAAAAGACAAATGTCTTGTGTCCCAAATACCAACCTCCAAAATAGTCCCCGTCATCCAGCTCCCTCTTAAAAGAGTTCCTCTGCAAGATGACGTGTCCATGCTCAATAAAGAACATGCGATCGCATGGAGTATCTGGGTACATGATGACATCCCCCTCCTGGAATACCTCATACTGTAGTTGTAGGAGGACGGTGCTCATAATGATTTCATTGCAGTTTCGGAAGATGGGAACTTTTCTCACAAGATGCGAACACATGATCATCAAAATCTCCTTCAAAAATTCAAACAGTTGTTTCGTTCATTTATTCAGCACTCAAATCTAGTCACTGAGATAAACAGCACTCAAATCTAGTTACTGAGATAAACAGTACTCAAATCTAGTTACTGAGATAAACAGTACTCAAATCTAGTTACTGAGATAAACAGTACTCAAATCTAGTTACTGAGATAAACAGCACTCAAATCTAGTTACTGAGATAAACAGTACTCAAATCTAGTTACTGAGATAAACAGTACTCAAATCTAGTTACTGAGATAAACAGTACTCAAATCTAGTTACTGAGATAAACAGCACTCAAATCTAGTTACTGAGATAAACAGCACTCAAATCTAGTCACTGAGATAAACAGCACTCAAATCTAGTCACTGAGATAAACAGCACTCAAATCTAGTCACTGAGATAAACAGCACTCAAATCTAGTCACTGAGATAAACAGCACTCAAATCTAGTTACTGAGATAAACAGCACTCAAATCTAGTTACTGAGATAAACAGCACTCAAATCTAGTCACTGAGATAAACAGTACTCAAATCTAGTCACTGAGATAAACAGCACTCAAATCTAGTCACTGAGATAAACAGCACTCAAATCTAGTTACTGAGATAAACAGCACTCAAATCTAGTTACTGAGATAAACAGCACTCAAATCTAGTCACTGAGATAAACAGTACTCAAATCTAGTTACTGAGATAAACAGCACTCAAATCTAGTCACTGAGATAAACAGCACTCAAATCTAGTCACTGCAAAAATACATGTTTAAATCACTATGTGATACCTCTCTGAGTGATGAAGACACCCAATTCAGAACTTCCTTTTCATCATACCACTTCCCACCGTAGCGAGTCTTAAAGTAGCTGTTGATACGCGTACACAGGTCTTTGGGAAGCTTAATTTCTTTCATATAGCCTTTCAGATGATTGTTCTACAAGAGAAAAAAGATCACACAAATATCACTACTTGAAAAGTGATGGTGTGTGTCTGCCTCTTTAAAGCGCTGTGCGTTCCTGCACCTTGCTAATATAAGTCCATGATGTTATGTCTGCTTCTGTCATGAGGGTCACCGTGTTGGCGACCAGGAACGTATACATTATAGCTCCTGACACCATGCTGGTAACGACGATCCATAGCTCTACCTCATCTAGAGCGAGAAGAAGAAGAAGAACAACAACAAAAAGAAAGACATGAAGATACTCTGTGATTTGCAAAGAAATTGGAAGGATAGGTGTGTTTAGATTAGAAGTGACTCTTTACTTGTTGGTAACCCGGATGCACCATACGATGTTGCAGTCATATGAGAGAGTGCGCGAAAGACCCCAACTGTATACTTCTCTATCACTGTGGCATTCTGAAAAGCATACTTATATTTCATTTACTTTTATTAAAAACAAATTAGATTTCACCTATATTTCACTCAGTTATAAATGAAAAGGTTTTAAAGATATTTTGCATGCAGAAAAACTCTTAGCATATGAATAAATAAAATTAATCATTAATCCAAGTACCACAAAACATGTTTAAAATGCTGGCAGTAAGCAAATAAAACCCCCCCCCCAGTTAACTACACCCCTGCAAAACAATATTAGTCACGCTGTGTGTGAGCTACAACCAAGTACCATGAGATTTTCCCGTTGGATCCAACAATCTATGGGGAACGCCTTCAGCATAGGAACAAAATATTGCACGCATCCATTCCAGTGACACAGGAGGAAGATGACCATAAATACAGACATGACCCTAAAGAGCACTCGAGCCATCTCATGGTCCGAATTTGTAACCTTTTGAGCAAAATGACATGATATTAAAATAGCTATAGTAATAATATTACACAGAATATCAAACAAATGATACAGCTGTCATGGTATTGTGGTGAAAAAATGAAAAGTGCAGCATGGCTGAGGTGGTTTAGTCCAGACGGTGGATTCCACACGTTGGCCTTAAAGCTGCTCACTTGTTCCGCTTCATTTAAAAACCGGACCAGCCGGGACACGCGCAGCAGGCGGACAAGGCTGAGGATTTTTAGAAACGTGAGCAATGACGCCATTGCAGAGGACGTCTCTGAGGAATATTCACTATAGTAATGCATGTTCTGCAAAGCCAAACAAAAACAGAGGGAAATCTCAGAAATACTTTTCTAAATAAATCCAATGAGTTGTTTTTTTTTGTTTGTTTAATATAGAAGAAGTAAGACCCTACCACAACAAATACTATGCAACCAACTGGAAATGATGTAATCACATCTGCTATAAACCAGCCCTTTAAATACATCTGTCTGATGCATTTTATATCAAGAACGGCTGCCTGTGGAATAGACAGAATTGAACAGTTTTCAGTCAGGCAATATTTTTTAGCACTTAGGTAGGTTTTGTGTCTGGTTGAAAGGGTTACCTCACTGTCCTCTGTAACTATGCCCGTCCTGAAGTTCAACCCAATGTCAATCAGGAACAGAGTGTCCGAGAACACATTAAACCCCCCCCAGCCAACTCCGCGATGACCGTTCAAATAGGAAATCTCCATCGGGATCCCAATCAGGTTCATAAATATAACGACCACCATGCATGTTATGTAGTAACTCCTACAAACAAACAAGAATCAAAACTTCTTACAGCATCGTTTTTATGACATAAGGAATAGAAGTTAGACATTGCAGTTAAGCATATTGCATCAGTCATATAGATGATTTATATATTTACACTACTTCACTGTAAAAACATGCATCTCTAAAACTTGAAAGCAAGCATGTGGTGCTGTGTCATAGAACGTCTTTAGGTTCTCGATAAGATTGAAGGACCGACACCGCACACATGGTACCTGAAAGTACTGAAGGGATGGATAACGAAGAGCCCCCTTTTTCTTTGTTTAATGCACTCGATCTCCACAGCCACTTCGCTACCATACACGTGAAGAGACTGCCTGTTTAACTGTGGCAATAGCAGACTCATGCACCAGTCTTTGCTAAAACATCCTGTGTTCCCAGGTGCTTGCCTCTCCATCTTGGCTCCCTGACTAAGCACTCTTTATCGCAGTCCTCCCCTTTTTAAATCACTGCGTTGCTGAAAACTTTGTTCCGGTACTCTTTTTTTCGCTGAGTGCTTGTTTTTCTGCCCCATGTACTAACTAGCATACACACGGCACATTTCCAGTACAGCCTAGGTGGGGTGGTAAAGAAGACAGCTGGTGTCAGACTCCCTATTCTCTGCGTCCCTTCACTAGTGCTAAGCTCATCAACTATTCAGTATTTCCGCTTCATGCACACACAAATTAGGCACGTCTCGAAAGTAGACTCGCTCAGCCTCACAATTGAGAGGTTTTGAATATCATGGTTATGTGTCATCTGAACCAATAGTTGATTCGGACAAAACTAAACACCGAGTTATTCTGGTGCTAGAGTGACAGCTTTGCTACTCATTAACGACCGATTGGCTTAACTGTGCAAAAATGAATCGAAATGGAGGAATCTGCACAAAAATGCATAAAAAGTTTGTTAGTTTTGGGGTTTTATGATGCAAGTAATAAAAACGTCCACCACTCTTCTGTGGTCGCGCTACAGAACACACTGTGTACAGTGTAGAATTACAGACCTGATTTTAGGCACCTTTGCATCAGCTCCCTAAGTGTCAAGGTACAGGGTTAAGTTTCAGTGTTGCACCAAAAATAATGCAACGGTTAACTGAGCTTCCATTTTCCCAGACTTCTAAACTTCATTTAGTGTTACTGAAATACAACACTGAATTCACATATTCAAACAGAGTTAGAGAAGACCATTTATTCTTTGCAAACAATAATAACAATTTATCTAAGTTTTTGAAAAGACATTTAAAAAATGACATCTGGTGACATCTGGTTACATTTACATAAATAATTTGTACATAAATAAATTTTCTGAGGGGAAAAAACATAAACAGACATGCAAACAAAAACAAACCAAACCCATGAGCTGTCCAGGTGTGTCCTCCTGCCTTATATCATCCGTCTGGTTCAGCATCAGTTCAGGAAGCACCGTGTTTCAGCTCAGCCTCGTTCATAGATACAAACACACTAAGTTCAGACTTATTCAGCAATGTAAAAACAGTAGATATACATGACAGGCCAAAAAATGAATTAGCTTTCATAGATGATTTTGGTTTTCATTTTTATATTATTTCTTAGCAATGAAACCCCCTCCACTAAGACATGGACTTGTGTTTATGTTTGCCCATGTCCATTGCCAGTCACATGGCCTGGGGGTTGTTGTTACATTATTGTTTAGTGCTCCAGTTGACCGTTGTTGGTCATTAAGGTCACGTTGGCTTCCTTTGTTGTAATAAGTGCACTTTCATGCTCAGTTTTGTTGTCGTTATTTTTCATTAAGCGCTTGCTTCCTTTTCTTTCTTCCTCGTCCGTGACACTCGCAAGCTTTAACTTTCTTCCAAACGCAGCCAATGCCAGCTGGAATCCATGCTAGCAATTACCGAGAAACACAACAAAGGCTAAAGGACGCCACAGTTCATCAAGGTGTTGACATAGATGGTCATCACTGTCACCATCTGACTAGCACATGACAATTTGCTCTTATATGGGTATTGGTATGGAAAAATCAATATTTTTAAAACATTTGGTCCTTAATATTCATATTTTAGTTATAAATGAGAATTTCATGAACTATAAAGAACTTAGTACGGTATACAACCTCAACTAGTCAATAAAAGAATATAAAATGATGATTAAAGCTTTTCCAATTGCTATGCTACATCTAGTCAAAGAAACACCAACTCAGTTCCTATATTGAGCTTCCTGACCTTTGGCATTTTAAACTTCGTGGAAAACAATGCAGTAGCCTGCAAAAATCTTTCTCAAACAGAGAAAAAATTCAAATAATTAAAATTAGGTGACAAAGGGCCACTAAGATAACATCTTCATTTACTTCTGACAGTTTTATCCAAAAATAGAATCCATAAAGATGTATTCAAAAACAGAGTTGTAACGTTCAGTTATTTTTACAGGTAGCGGATTACTGCTTCTACTATTTCTTAGCAACAAATTATTTTTTTTTCAGTATGACAACTGAAAGTAAATTATACATTATATTTATATTCTAGATTTATATTGCATATATTTTTTATTTGCCCACAAAACAGTCCAAGTAGAAAAAAAGTTTGATACAGGCTATTGCAGCTTCAAAATAAAGTGCACTTGGATGTACCAAAAGGCCTGTTGCAACCCTTCAGTGATGTTTGAATAAGTCCATGACACAGGGGTAGCCAAGTCCAAGTCCCTAATCTAAATACACCTGGCTCTAATATTAAGAAACTACTGAAGGACTTGTTTAACTGGATCAGGTATGATAGATTAGGGTGGGAACTAAACTCTGCAGGCCAATAGATCAGCAGGAACAGATGTGGGACTCCACTGCCCTAACGGATGAGCCCTCAGGTTTTGTCCTGCTGAAGGCTGACCTCTTGTGACACAAATCTGAGTTGCAAGATGAACAATGCAGGAAAAGATTGTTTCTGGGACCAAAACATTCAAAACCTGTAGGCGAAACGCCTAAGCTTGCACTCATGAAGCTTCGCTTATGTCACTTGAGCTCACTTCTTGTTCACTTGCAGCTTTGCCCTTGCATCATTTTAACTGTCTCTGAGCAACCTAGATGTCCGCACTTCTCTGCATGTCATTTGGCAGCATTTTCTGCTTCTTGCAGCGCAAGTCTCTGTCTGGTCTCAGCTTCATGGTTCTCCAGCGTTTTTTCTCATGTTCCATTTCTTGTGAGACCTTCAGAGTAGCGCGAGACGCAGCCAGCTCTGCGGCAGCTCCTTGGTTCTTTGTAGAGGACAGGCTGTAGCGTCTTGACCTTATGCTTCAACTGACCTTGAATCTGGAAACCTTTTCTGCCGCCGACAACACTGACTCGGTCTCAAGCCAGTGTGCATCGTGTTTTTCTCTCAAGCGCCAGGCGCAGTAATATTATGTCAAAGCTGAAAGCTAAACAGGTGAACTTATCTGCTGACCACAGGTCCAATGCACTACTGCGTGGGTGGCTGAAATCTTTTCCCCAAACTAAAATAGTTGGACTACAGCATGTTTTATGCTGAATTGAAATGTTTTCAGAATTCCTCTATCACATATGCTTTTCAACTGTGTAATTTTTACATGAATTTTATATTTGTCATAAAGATTTGAAATGTCTACAAATGTACATTGTATGATTTTTGCTTATATTTGGTTTTGGGGTCCAGCAATATATAGAGAGGATCCACTTACCTTGGTACCATTTTTAAGTATACTGGGGGAAAAAACAAAGTGTGATGGATAAATTCTGAAAACTTGACTCTAAAAAACAAAAATCAGATTTCACAAAGCAGTGCTTTTTCATAACCAACGCTGGAAGAATTAGCTGCCAGGGCGAATTAACACACAGTTTTAGACACAGCTCAGTTCAGAAAGATTTTAGCATATTCTTTATTTGATTTAGGCTTTTCAGATGATGTTGAGGTTTGGTGACGACCCTGTTCCTGTGTCATCTGTTGCGTCTGATCCTACCGAGCAACATCACGTCAGAGCTTCTGGTTCACTCCTAGCAATTAAACTACAAGTTGGTTATTTCTCAATAAGGACTGAAGCTCTTCCTCCGTCAGTGAAGCACCCTGGTAGTGTTCTCATATGTAGCGATGGAAGTGACGTCCATGTAAATAGGTGTTTAATCACTGCCATGTGCTACTTGGAAAAGAAATTAATCTTTTAGTATGAACAATGTTGGGGATAAAGAATGGGGACTTGTACATCTCCAATAGCGATTAGAAGACAATAACTGACACTAGGACACCTCATCAAAATATGTTGACTTGACAAGTATAGTATTATTCATGTTATAATCTATGGGTTAAAAATATGGAAAAAGCGTTTTAACAAGAACACCAGAGAGGGCATTTACTATTTTGTGGAGAATAAAAAATGGCTCATTTTAATGGGTTAAAATTTTTTAAATTCTTTTACAGAGAGGGAAGGGTGAAAGGACTGAGAAAGAAGGTTAGCACCTGCCAACCGGTGCTGGGAGTAGGCCTCACTCACCTGTCATGCACAAGAGACCTGCAGTCCCAGGGCACAGTAAAGGCTAATTTACTCCCTACATATATAAGCTTGTAAAACTTGTTTCTGTTAGAGTGCTCCTAGACTGAGGTACCTACATTCCCAAGTTTGAAAGGTGAGATTCTACCTGTGCACGTAGAAAAGCAGGTGGGCTGTTTTTGTCCTGCTCTTCAGGATGGCTGGCTCAGTGCTTCTTGATACTTTTAAGTCACTGAATGACAACCAGCTCTGTCCTTCTCCCTCAGCTGTGTCACTGATATAGTGGCCTGTCGGAGTAGTCGGTGGTCCTTAGTCATTTAATAGTTTCTACTGCACGTGTATAAATAATGTCAGATTACTCACCATGGTCCATGCTGTCACCTAAATGAGAAACCACCGCCTGGAGTCTGTAGGTGCCAGTGGGTGCACATTCCTGCAACAAACAAATACATCTTTTTTTTCATATGATTAACTGAAAACGCATCACGGCTCGAACGCCATCTCTGTATTAACAGGCCTCTTTCATTCTCTCTCATTCTGTCTCTGTGTCTCTCTCAGCTTGCATCTCTCTTCTTTTTGGTCTCTCTCTCTCCTCACCGGTAGGCTTACTTGCTGTCCTCTAGCTCCCTGTCCTTCTCCTCTCTCATTTACTACTGATGGGTTAAAATAACTTAGTCATTATGGCAGATACTTATACACAGCTGTATTATCACTCCACTGTAAGAAAATGGCACAACTCTACCTGGCTGGGGACTGGAGTTTTCCCCCAGTTTATCGTTTTGTGGTTTTTCCTGGGTTCCCGCTGCTCCACTGAGGACAAACCACAAAGCCATTCAGTCAGCATTTTGTAGCTAAATGGGAATGGGTGGACAGAGAAGTATGTGGGCACGGGTTGATGGTACGAGCTCACCTCGACTGCTGCCTGAGAGAAGCCACCCCAGGAAGGGCAGAGAGATCCAGCTCGGACGGGACGTCCATCACGTCTGAGAGCTTTTGGCCCAGCATGTCAAACCGCTTAAGGTGGAGGACGAAAATACTGTTCCAAGAGGAAAAGTGACTTAAGGACTGGAAGTGTGTGTGAGTGGAGGAGGGTGTGTGTGTTGGACTGGTTTAAAACTCATTATTTAAGGTCATCTACGTCAGACGAGACTCACCGTGTCAGTGTGAAAATCTCCACCTCTTCAGTTGCCTTGCAGCCTACTTCACACTCACAAAAATGCTCAAGTAGTGTTGGCTGAAAAAAGAAAGAGACCCTTTCATTGAGAGTGATAAAATCAAAATGGCAGCATGTCATAATTGTATTCTCTCCTTTACAACACAGTAATGAAGCGTTATCCAAAGAGGGTGTGTAACGTGACAGACCTTAAAGTAAGTGTGTAGACTGTCGGTCGTAGTAGGGCTCAGATTAACAGAGAGGTAGTTGTAGACATCCACTCTGCAGCTCTGCTGTCCACAGCTTTCACAAAATGGAGAACAGAAATATTAAAACATTTGCACAGAAATAACTTGCTGCATCCCTTATACAGTGTGTGAGTTATCACATGCTAATATGCTTGTGTATGTTTTACTCGTAGATAACAGCTTATCTAATGTGGAGCATCAAAGCAGTAAACATGTACACTAATGCAAAGCCAGCAGAGCACGTAGAATGCTCAGTCCATGTCAGTTATGTTTTCCCAAACTCACACACTCTGGGATTTGAAAGTTATGTGATGAATAGAAGCTGAACTGGTGAGCATTTTAAATGTTCACATTTAAGTTATGTATGTTGTGAAACTTTCATGAACACTTTAAACAGAGATGTCCGGAGAAAGCGCCTGCTCTCTGTGAGAAAATGTACTTTAAACAAACACGTTAAGACTGGTTAAGACCAGTCCATTAACACAAATGAGATATGGAACAGTGATACATAATTACCTGGTGCATGTGAGCACAGACTTGATATGAAACTCAAAAGTTTTCCACAGGGCAGATGTAAGAGAAGAAAGAGGCCCTGAGTCTCTCTCCCTCCTCTTTCAGCTGCAGTAAGCAGAGCATCAGGAACTCATGAGCATCCTGTGGAGGACAGCACAGGAGAACATCAGAGGAGGCTTTGCTCCTGGACTTCAACAGCAGCACGGTGAGAAAAAAAAGGTGGCCGTGTGCAGTTCCTGCAGGGTACTGCGTGAGGTTCTGATGTGTTCTGAATGGCTGAGGGGGCCATTTAGCTGGACCTGTTCATAGTCCTCTTCGAATGCAGGGCAGCGGGCTGAAACACACTCAAGCAGGGCTCCCAGGAGCTGCACCTTCTGCTTTGTGCTGCGAGTGGTGAGCCGGGCCTGCTGCAGATCTGAAAAACATCTACACACAGCAACAGGGAGACCAAGTGGTTTATATCTCTGAGCATCACAGCACCTCCTTAAGCACTCATGATTAAACAGTTCATTTAGACCCATGTGAAGCCTCTGGTTCTGAACGGGTACCTGAGCATCTGGCAACTAGAAGGCTCCGTCAAGCAGGATGACTGAGCTCTGATGGGTCTCCAGAAGCAGGAGATACTCGGTAGGCACTGCAGAGTGGCGTTCATATAGCAGCTGTTCCCAATGTTGGGAAACCTAACAGGTCATCCATGTTAAAAATAGATTTAGTGCACAAGCTCAAACATCCAGGCCACTACATGTCAGTATAATGGTTGTTTCATAATGTGAAGAAGAACTGCTAAATGACTTACTGCTCATTTAACTACAATATGTTTGTATATGTATAGGAGAAAAAGACTGAGCTTCACCTGTGTAAACTGTAAAATCATCTACTCTTAATAGGCTGTGTAGTAAAACGCGGTGTGTATTCTCGTCTTTACCCGAGCTGCTGGATGTTGAGGTGTTCGACAGCGGAATGGGTGGGGGTGTGGCCTTGGCCCTCACCCTGACCAATCTGACGCCTCCTTTTACTCCTGAGAACGTGCAGCAGCTGTCGCAATAAATTCCGCGGCTGAACATGAGTGTCTGCCTGCATCAGAACAGCCAGAAACCTGAGAGACAGAAAAGAACGGAGAGATGAATACGGAGTGGCCAGTTATGCACAAAATGTATGTATATGTATATATACACAGCTACCAAAGCAGGAGGGGTGAAGCCAAAGACGAAGTCCAAAAATGGGGAAAAACAAGGTCATACACATTTTCAATCACAGCCAAACAAACTCCAAACTAACAAGCTCTCTCTCTCTCTCTCTCTCTCTCCTGGGAGGGGCCATTAAATACCCGACAGAGTTGGCTGGAAAACCTGGCGAGGAGCGGGGCAGAGTCTCAAACAGGGTGGAAATCCTGGCAGTTGACCCGGAACACATGCACCAAATGAACACAGCACACAACACGCACCCCCATAAGAGTGAATTTCTTAGAATTAAAAAAAACAAAACAAAACAAAACAACAACAAAACACCCAATTAGCACTGTGACAGAGCATCAGCTAGCACATTGTCAATCAAAAGGGGGTGATCAATCCCACCGGAATCGTCTTGTAGGAGGACCAAACCTGTCCCAGTCCTGCTGGCATCAACCACTAACTTAAATGATCGACTGAAATCAGGGGCGGCAAGAACAGGTGTACTAATTAATTAACTAATTAACTAACTAATTAATAGAGACTTTACAGATGCAAATACCGCTTGACAGGCTTGTGAACACAAATTTGTAAGAGGTGACAACATCAGAAAGGTTCTTACAGAAACAGCGGTAGTAGCCTGCCATACCTAAAAACGGCTAAGTTACCTTTTTGTTAGGGGAGGAGGAAAGGAACGTATGGCTTGCACTTTGGCATTTAGAGGGCACACCATAGCGTGACCAACAACTTTTCCAAGATAGGTGATCACACCTTTACCAATTTGACATTTTTCCAAATTTAGAACAATTGAAGCTTCTTGCAGTTTCCTAAAAACAGTCTCTAGTATCTGCATATGATGATCCCAAGTGTGAGTATAAACTACCAAGTCACCCAAGTAAACTTCACAGTTAGGCACATCGCCCAGTATCAAAGTTATTAGCCACTGAAAGGTGGACGGAGCATTTCGGAGACCAAAAAGCATGACAGTATATTGGAGAAATGAATCAGGTGTGGCAAAAGCAGATATTTCTGATGCACGAGGGGTGAGTGGGACCTACCAATAACCCTTCAAAAGATCAAGTTTACTAACAAAAACAGCTGACCCAATACAATCAAGGATATCTTCCACTCGGCATTACAAACGGGTCTGGGATGGTAACAGCATTAACCTTACGATAATCTGTACAGAGACGAAAAGTACCATCACATTTTAGCACCAGCAGACATGGAGAACACCAAGAACTACAACTAGGGACAGCAAGACTATGTTCTAAAAGATATTCTGTTTCTTTTTGCATTATAGACCATTTATGGGGGTTTAGGTGGTATAGATGTCTGATGGGTGGATGGGATCCTACCTCTAATATGTTGTAGCACGGAAGGGCGAGTGGGGACATCAGAAAACAAAGAGGGGAATTTATCTACAAGAGCTGTGAAGTCAACAATCACGAATGGTGCACAAGCTCTTTCGAAGTTTATCAACAAACTCAAAATCAAGGGCAGAACAACCACTGTTCATACAGTATCTTAAGGGGACCTCGCGCTGATCCACCACAATGCAGGGTGTTTGGACTAAAGCCAGTAGATTTGTGCACTGTATCTCAAATGGCAAACAACAAAAAGGGCACTCCCTCATCCCAGTCCTTATCAAAATCATGACAGTATGTTTTTAACATATTCTTGAATGTCTGGTGGAACCTTTCTAGGGCTCCTTGGGACTCTGGATAGCACACAAGTGTTAGGAGGTAGCTATTTCTGGTGCAGGTCTTGGGCAAGGGACCAACACAATCTACTTACAATCTCTCAAAAGGCTCACCAACAACTGGTATGAGGCAAAATGGAGCAGAAGGGCTCACTTGGGTAGGTTTTTCCAATCATTTGACAAGTGTGACAAAAAATACAGTAATGAACTACGTTGCTATTTACAGAGGGCCAAAAGAAATGTGACAAAATGCTCTGTACAGTTTTCCTAACCCCTAGATGTCCAGAAAGTGGGTGTTCATGAGCCAAATACAAACCATGAGACCTAAATGGTGTCGGGACGACTATTTGGTGGACAGTCTCCCACCCTTCACTTGCAGTAGACAGAGACCAGTTCCTCATTAACACACCATCTTGAATGGAGTAGTGCTGTTGCTGAGCGTTGGTGCCTTTTTCCTTCAGCCAACTCAAAGCAGTGCGTAAGGGATTGGGCTGCCCTTTGTGTAGACATTAACACAACTCGATCTATAGGCTCTGTCAAAATGGGGCCAGACAGAATAGGCTTATCAATAGTGATACACACATTGTCAGATGCTGAGATGGTAGGCTTAAGGACAGAGGGATGACACATAAACGTGTCAGCCAATGACACAGTACACCCAAATTTGCAAGCTTGAGCACACGTTAACACACATGCAGGAAATACTGCCTGTTCAATGGCAATAATGTCATCAATAGGGCTTGAAACTACTTCAGGTAAGGGGACTACAATACCACCAGCAATGTCATTTCCTAATATAAAGAACACCCCATTTATGGGCAAGCTGAACTAACAGCTACTTTAACCAAGCCTGTGACACTATCTGTTCTAAGGTAAATGTTATGCAGTGGGAGCCAGAGTACTCCTAGTTCAAAACCTTACACTAACCTGTCACTACCACAAAACGTCTGAGTTTAAAAAGGCGACACAGTATCCAACATAAGAGACACAGCAGCATCCGTATCCCGTAAACTTGTGATGGGCTATTTGTCTTCATCTGCCTCAAAAAGAGAAACATATGCCTCAAAAAGAAAAGGCTGAAACATAGCATCTGGGGGAAGAATCGAAGATTTATCTGTGGATACAGTGCTTACAGCACTTACCATTTGTTTTTGAGAGCAGGCATTCTTGCACTTAAGCAGGACAATTAGCTATGTGTCCACGCTCATGGCAGTAGAAGCACTCACGGGTTTCCACAGAAACAGCCGAAACAGAGGCGTCAGGTTTCGGGGAGCTCACAGGAGTCCTTTTGCGAGTTGCATGACTGGGAGTTTCACTATGGGAAACAGGTGCCGTAAAAACAGTTCTGCGAGTCAGCAAAAACTCATCAGCAAGTGTAGAAGCAGCAGATAGGTTACACACTCTCTGTTCATTTAAATACATTACAATGTTCTCAGGAAGACAACTCTTGAATTCTTCAACCAGTATGAGCTCTTTAAATTGATCAATTGTGGTAATGTTACAAGCAGCACACCACTTCTCTAACAAAACAGTCTTTTCCCTGGCAAATTCCACAAATGTCTGGCTGGGGTTTTTCTTTAAGCATCTGAAATTTTGTCTGTATGCCTCCAGCACTAGTTCATCTGCTTGGAGAACAGTTGCTTTCACAATGTCATAACCTAGGCTCTGCTCAAGTGTTAGGGAGGAATACACCTCTTGGACCTTACCAACTAACCTATACTGCACTAAGAGAGACCATAGTTCCTTGGGCCAATCTAAAGTCAATGCTATGCGCTCAAACACTGGGAAATATGCATCAATTTCATGTTCCCTAAAAGTAGGAACCAAGGCAATCTGTCGACTAATATCAAAACGTCCAGAGGCAGAGGCAGAGGAAGCTGGGGTAGCAGAAACCCGAGGGGAACTGGGTACTGGTGTCCCCGAAGGTACAGGGCTTACTGGTGCTGGAGAGACATCTTTCCGAGGAAGAGGTATGGGTTTTCCCAAGCCCAAACTCATCCATTTTAAGTGTCACCTCCCTTTCTGCCTCTACCTGTAGAGCCCGAAGACGTAGCAGCTCAGCCTGTTGTTCCTGTTTTTTTTAATTTCCAGCTCCAACTTCTTCAATTTCAATTCTAGTATGGGGTCAACCCTGGGAGATACCTTGGGAGAAAACTTCTGCCTTGTCCACACCATGAGCTGAACCAACAGTAACACCCAGCGACAACTCCCATTCTGGCAGAACTCCAGCCACAACAAGGGAAGACTCTACAAATCCATTTATCTCCCTCTTATTAGCAGAGTGAGGTACAACCGCGTTATACAAAGCAGCTACCAACAAAAGATCTAGTCTTTCTTTCGACAACGCTCAAACTGAGCGTCAAAAGACGGACAAATAGAAAAAGCAGACAAATCAAACATGGCAGAAATAGCACACAATAGTCAGTATAAACACACCCCACCCACAAAGAAAAAAAAAACACCAGCCAGAACCAAACAAACAACAACACCAGAGAGAGGGGGCACACAAAAAACCCTAAAAGGAACAGGTAAACAGAGCCAGAGGAAAAACAGAGGACGAGCCCCCACTTGTTACGACCCCACTAGATGCAGTCGTAACAATCTCACTTCTGCTTTCTTCACAGCAGGACAAATTCTCTGTGTATACAGAGAGTTTATTCCGCTGTGGAGAAAGCAGTCTAACGCTAGCTAGCTAATCTAGCTATTTCGCCCGCGAGCTAGCTAACGTAGCCGTTACGTTATGACGCTCCCTATCGTAGTCGTTACGTAAGACGTTACCTTCTACTACTCAGAGGAAGCATCAGCCCCTGTCCTGTTTGTTTTTGCTTGCACCTTCACTTTCAGGTATATGCAGAGAGTTTGTTCCGCTGTGGAGAAAGCAGTCTTTTCAAGCTACACAGACCAACACTGTTAGAGTTACAATCTGGGTTCTCTTTACGACCAGTTTCAACGTCTTTGTCGTCCGAGTCCGCAGCTTCTTTTTGATGTGAGACATTCAGTGTAGGTTTACTACCAGAGTGGATAGGTGCCACTAATTGAGATGATGCACAATTGCTCATGACTATGAATCGTTGCTGGCTTAGCTGTCTAGAGGAACTGAAAAATACAAAAATTCAATATAGGCGTTAATTTTCCACAAGTCGTTTTTTTTCAGAGGCACTTTAATGTTCGCGCGTCAAACTGCTTGTGTGGAGGTGCAGCGAGGGAGGCGGAGTGAAGCCACGTGTAGAATAAAACCTACTTGTAGAACGGATGTGTCTATGTATGTACGTTTAAAGACGTCAATATTATATTTAGACGTCTGTTATTGTATGGAGAGCCTCAAATCTGGACATATTTGCATATTCATAATAGAAAAGGAAAGGGATAATGGGTGTTCCCAACGTTTGACGGGTGTGCCAAAAAGTAAAAAGTAGCCAGAAAGTAAATACAAATATATAATTGTATTGTTTCATCATCGTGTTTACAATTGGAGCTTTGAGGAAACTTACTTAAGAAGGCATTACGTCTAAGGACAGATCTTATTGAGGCTCACAAGCAATGTAGGAGGGCAACTGGTTTTAAGATATAAATGTAAACTGAGTAGAATTTAAGAGGCAGGCATGTTTTCTACCACTGAGAATTATTGTACAAAAGCTTTGGCACAATAAAGGAAAACAACAAAAAAATTACTTTTGTAAATTACTTATCAGTCAGAATAAGAGTTTTGCCTTTCTGCAGATCTACCAGTGTAATGCAGCTAACAATTCATGAGTATGTTAAGACTACATAGGGTACGCAGCACATCCATACTGATGTGTTTACACAAACACCCCCCCCCCCCCAACAAAATTTGCAGGTTACATCAGTATACAAACCAATATATAATTAATTATGACATGACAACTCCATATTACTACATTAGCGCATGATCATACTTGTCACCTCCAAAGTTTTGCTCTCAGCTGTGCTCGGAGCCTGTTCTCCCAAAATACCTCCAACATCAAGATTCTGTATGGTCAGTAATAAAAACTGTCATGTTGGGCTTGTGTGTCTTTGCAGCTTACACCTCGCTCCTCTATAGCAGTGATTAATAATTCTTGACATGTTTCTTAGTCAGCATACACAAGAGTTTTTTTATAGATTTGCCACCACCTTGCAGCTGTTCAGGGAAAATCTCATTTGCTCCGCAGTCCTTCATCAGCATGTTCTGGCTCAGACATACCATCCCGTGACTAAGTGGTGACTTAGCAACTTTCTAAAAAGATACAACTTTTCTAAAAAGAACTTTACTCGGTTAGTCTTTCACTGTTTTCAGGCTGTTAGGAGTCTGCCACCCTCTACCCTCGTGGGTCTGCCGCAGAGCTTTAACCTATTATTTATTCAATATCATTTGCTGGATACAAATGGAAACTGCAGTTTTCCACATATATTGTGAAATACAACTGTGTGCTTTTAAACGTATCAGTGGTAGAATGTCAATAATCAGTGATTTGAGTCAAGTGTACAGTTCTTTTTAATATGCAACTTTAAAAACATGCAATGCATTGTCAGTAGTTTTCCAACAACAAAGTGTTTTATAAAGAACTAAGAAATAAGTAATGATTTAAATAAGTAATGCATGGAATATGTAACAATTGAAATAAGTAATGAATATGAGGGAAACCCATGAGCTGTCCAGGTGTGTCCTCCTGCCTTATATCATCCCTCTGGTTCAGGATCAGTTGAGGAAGCACCGTGTTTCAGCTCAGCCACTTTAATAGATTCAAACACACTACATTCAGACTTATTTAGCAAAGTCCCTGACGAACGCAGACAAGCTATACATGGTTTTTGTTTCTTTTGGTTAGTTTGTTTTATTGTCAAAAGTATTGTCATTATACTAGTACAAACTCCCTGAGCATGACAAGTTTAATTGTCTTCCAAACTTGGCTAATGAATGTTAAAGTAACATTTCTGACATAGGTGCGAGATGCAAGTTGAGGAAAAAGTTAACGTTTTAAGAAAACGACTAAATTGGCGAAAAAAGACAACACATAATGAAGCACTGGGGTCGGCACCTGTGCGGTCTTAAATATTTATGAATTAATAATTAAGGAAATCTTAATTATTTCACCTTTAGCAAACAATAAATGGTAGGGAGGCTTATTTAATTACTACTTCAATTTGATGTTCAAATAAATTATTATTTGAATATTACTCTACAAAATGTAGTGTGTATAATTTGTTAAACCAGAATATCTTGATCATTATGAGTTTTGAGTTATCAAAATCAGTACTGTTGATTCAAACAACTGCAAATTCACACAGCAGCAGCTACCTCCAACAGAGTGCGGAACAAAATTGGAATACGCAAATCTATTTTCTTCCTTTAGGGAATTTTTTTTAAGATCAACATGTCAAAACAATAATGATAAAAGTTGCAGAGACAGTAATGAAAAAAGGCCAGGAGGCAGAAGTTGTTTGGCTCCCTGTTATATGTTAAAATGATCACATTGAAAGTTATATTTCTTCCTGTAAATACAACTTTAAAAAAAGAAAAGAAAAAGGAGTAAGTTATCAGAAACCAGAGCAATAAGGGGGTGGGCAGTCAAGCCCTTCTAATATTACCCTCACATAAGGGTAACAAAGTGGACAGAAAAAATAATATAAAAATACTTCATAAATAAAGTAAAATAAACAAAAATCAACCTATTCATATAAGATACTTCAAATATTCTTTGTTAGGCCACAACTGTAATACTAATCAAAATTGCCTATTAATATGAATGTAGGGACTCACTGCTGTATATGTCCCTACGTGCCCCTTCTGGTGATATTGTGGAGGGTTCTATAATGTAAATATATTAGCAAAATGACTAGAAATCTGACCAGTGAAATTGATTATTTTCACAACGGTGGCGGGCCTATAACAAGCTGGTCCTTCTCAGCATTCTGAAAAAGAGACTATAACATTAACAGTAAAATGTCTCACTCTGTGTACATGCTACCTCAGTCAGTTAACTTCAAATTGCAGCAACTAGCCTCCAGCATACTTTTGCTTTATTAATTATATTTGCATTAACTATATTTGCACTTACTCTTCAAATCCTCGTAGTGCTGTTGAGCTAGACTCTCTATGTCCATCACGGTATGATGGAACTCCTGCAGGACCTGATGAAAGTCGTCTGCTGATAAGGAGAACTGGCGGCAGGTTGACAGAGCGCAAACTGTGGCTAGTTGCTTTCCTCTGGTCAGGATGACAACCTCTGTATAAAAGGACAATCCAGTTCAAAGGTTAACTGAACGCTATCATCTGTCTTAAATAACACCAGAGAGCTTCTTTGAATCTTATCGTCTTCCAGTGAATCTCAGAGTGTAATATGGCTTTCTTGTGATAACTAACCTCCAAAATAGTCCCCATCATGCAGCTCCTTCTGAAAAGATTGTGTCTCCACAATGACCTGTCCATGCTCAATGAAGAACATACGATCACCAGGAGCATTTTGGCGAATGACGATGTCTCCTTCAGCAAGTGTGCACATAACACTGTCAGAGTTTCCTATGAAATAGAAAGAAAACACTGGTTTCTTTTTTATTTATGAGGAATAATATCAAAAAAGAAATTGATCATTGTCAGTTTTCCAAAATTAATTTCCAGTCAACGCTAATAAACACCTCTTTCAAAGATTTTGACACCAAACTGAGGGAATTCTCATGGACCCATCTTCCTTTGTAGCGTGCCGGGTAATATTCCCTGATACGAGTGCGCAGTTCTCTAGGAAGCCTTTTATAGGTCATGTAGTCTTCTATATGTTTCATCTAAAAGGTAGCACACAAGGCATGGCTTATATTTGTCAATGTGTTAAATCTGATATAACTGTAAAAACTCAGGACACAATATAATGGTGCTTCCTACTGCTGGAGTTGACTTCAGCTTGAGCTAAATGCCAAGAAAGCACATGACTCCTTACAATAATAGTTTTTTTGTTTGTTTGTTTTTTGTTGACTTCAACTGGGCCAGGAGAATAATGTAGAATAATGCAGAAAGCTCAGATTTCTGCTTCATCTAATGTCACAACCATTCACACATCATCGCAGCTTTCTAATTGCTGGGTCTTACAAGAACCAGAATGATGAAATTGGGTAAAAGTAATTTTATGAAATTAAAATTGCTATGTAATTCAACTTTTTTTTGGATGTTGTAGATACAGAAGTACCTTTTTCTTGAAAGTGGTTTCTGATCCATCGGTGTCAATCATCATTGTTAGCACACTGGAAAATATCATAATATGCATAACAATTCCAGACAACATACTAGTCATGACAACCCACATCTCCAGCTCATCTGGAGAAAAAGAAAAAAAAAGAAATAAAGTTCTAACATTCATTCTCTATCTGTTAAGTCTTTATACAAGTACACTTTGGAGCAGCTGGTACAAGGTAGACACGAGTATCTTCCTCTAAAAACAGCAGAAGTCAGCTCTGTGCACAATACTGCATTTAGTAACAAACTAGTTTTCTAAGGGCTTGTTAGCAAACACAAAAAACTGATGTTGGGTCTCTAAATTACAAATGATCTATGATTGATACTCAAAATCAGCCCAGTCAAACAGAAAACTGAGTTTGTGATGCTGACATACCTGTGGGTGGGTCATTGGATCCATAGGAAATCTTGACCATGTGAGATACAGCTCGAAACATGCTAAATAAGTATTTTTCCGCAAATGTACCATTCTGTAAAGTATAAAAGATCATTTTTCATACAAAATTTACACACACAACCTCTTAGATCCTGTCCTAAACAGGAAAAACATGTATTCCTCCATTCCCAGTCAAGAAGCGGTGACTCTTTCATTACTGAATACAAATTTTGTAGATCACAGTTCAGAAGTGGAAGCTCACCACAACGTTCTCTTTTACAGTCCAGCAGTCTGATGGAAATCCTTGTAGCATTGGAATGAAGTACTGAATACAGCCATTCCAGTGACATAGCAAAACCATCAGTATGAATAAAAATACAATTCTGAAAAAAAACTGAAGATTTTTATCCCAATCCTGTAAAGAGACCAGAGATATAAGACACGTGATAACATTAAACGAATAAAACGTTTAAAACACTGGGTCTGATTTAAACTGCACTAAGAATCAGCAATAAATGCTAACTAAATCCTCCAGGATCTTAATCTCTACATTATTATTAGGACATTTTCACTAAGTAAGAGATTGAAGTAAAAACTGACTGACTTTTCATAATCATGTAATGTAATTGATTGGTTGAATGGTGTTTCATGCTAACAAATAGAAGAAAAGATTAGTGTGACTCACCCGCTGCAAATAACGAAAAAATCTTACCAGCCTTGACATACGCAGTACACGAATCAGACTTAATACTCTGGCAAACATCAGCACCTTTATCATCTTTCCACTTAGTATTTCAGCTGTGTTGCTACCATGGAAAAATACATCCTGAGGAGAGTTAAAGATTTGTACATGGAAACTCATTGTACATTTCACACACACACACACACACACACATACACATACACACACAGAGTCCTAGGTCAGCCATGGAAGTGGCTGATAAGCAAACAGGACACAGTCAGATCGAGAGATGCCCAGCCAAGCTAGGTTAGTGAGAGCGAGAGAACGAGAGATACATTGCCAGTTCTACAGTTCTGCTTTTTTCTCTCACTGAATTTTAAATACTGACTCCTGCTTTGACATGAGGGGGAGACAGGGCCCCTGTGTAATTTTTGGAGCCCTACTCAACAAAATTACAACTTGCGTAGTGTTCACAGAAGGCCGACCAGCTCTGACAGCACTATACAAAAGCCTTAGGAACCAGAGAAAAAAACTGTTTAAAGCTATTCATGAGGGAAGTAAGCATTTTTCTTAAACCAAAAGGTGGCAAAGTGGCTCCATGGTAAATTCTTCCAAGCTTCTGACTGTGGCACATAAAAACATTCTTGTTAATTTTTATTGTATTAACGTTTATTTGCACTAATGTACTATTGTAACATTTACTATATACAACGCTCAGCAGTTGTGAGATGTTAAGAAAAATAAATACTCTTCTTATTCTTACCACTAGAGCAATGACCAAGTCAATGGAGAACGCAGACAGAATGTCTGGTATAAACCAGGTCTTGAGGTATTCATTCCTTATTGCTTTCAGGTCAAGGATAACGATCTACAGAGAGATGAAAATGTATATATTTCAAGCAAATTAGCTTAAAAAAATGTCTGCAAGCTGGACTTGTAAGAGCCAATAAACTTAAACTTCAATAAACTTAAGACCTGCAATATCTGCAATACTGCAATTACTACAGATGCTGCATGGAATACGTATCTAGTTCAATACTGGAGAAGCATTTATAGAATATACAGACAGGTTCATAGCCTTATACAACCGTTTTAAAACAAATATTTCCAATTTACTCTGTTTCAGTATGTTGTGTGTCTGCCATTTCAAATCACTGGGATGTATGGGTGTCTTCTTCATTTCCCCCCCCCCCAACATGCCTAGCAGACAGCTCTTCGTGGAGGAGATGTCTCCCCAAGTCAAGCTCTTTGGGTCTCACTAGAAAATTCATGGATTACTCCCAACATACAAGTTACACAACCTTGGGCTAACTATCATTCCAGTTGATGCATTTACTATCTCCCCATTAATGTTTAAATATTTTCATATGTGTTGAGTGTTTGAGTCACAAAATGCTATTTCACATCCCCTTGCCAGGTCCCCACAGGTTGAAAACTGCATCATTGAGAAAATTCAGTCATTTCTCGACACAGGAGTCACTCAGGTAGGTTAATGAAAATTTTACCTTCATGTCTTCAATTCAGGTTTTTTAAATTATTTTCTTAACCGTTTTTTTGTTGGGTTTTTTTTTTTTTGTGTGTACCTGAATTATTTTTAACAGCAATTTGGCTACCTAAATTTTTAAACTAAAATTTCAAAACTTGAATTTCAAATATCTAAAATTTTGCAAGTACAATTTTCAATAACACCACATTTCACATTCCTTTCAAGAACCATGATTTTTGGTTCAGGTTCTGGTGACACTGATTTAACTCCATAAAAAAGCTTTTAGTAAAAAGCCTGCAATCCTGGAAAAGTGTGACAAATAGATGTAATCAAGATTAACCTGTGCCAGTGGTATGGAAATAGAGATCACAGTGAAACATGTTGACCTTTTCATTTAGTGTTTGCAGATGGCAGTAGCATGAAGGGGCTACCCAGATCCCCCAAATTTCACTACACAGTACTTCCCCTCACAAAAATAAAAGTAAAATGCATCTGATTGCCTGTCATTCATCTGACTGGAATTCTCAGCATGCATCTCATTTACACTGATCGTCTAGTAATATGGGTCACAGTCTAAATTAAACTAAAGATGTCCGTTTTATTTAAAATTACAAAATGAGAACATTACTTTGGTCCACCATAACGTGGAGAATTTGTTTTTAAATTTGATTCTCATCAATTTATGAAATATATATAAATGTCTTCAGATTAAAGCAAATACAAATGCAACCAATTTCCAGGCATATTAGTATATTAGTATTAGTTTTCCTCTATTTTACGACATCAGTTATCATTTTCAAATAATCTTTTAGCATAATATTATTTAAAATAACTACTAGAAGATATCAGTGCCAACTATCGACAGAATATTTATTTTGCAAGAAGACTGAAGAGGTGAAAGTTACTTACCTCACTGTCCTCTGTGAGAATGCCTGTCCAAAAATGAAGGCCAACATCAATTATAAACAGGATGTCAGAAAATAAATTAAAGGCCAACCAGTCATTACTAATGGAGCTAAATGCTTCTGCAGCGAATGCCATCTCCAGTGGAACTGTCACAAGGCTCACAAATGTCAACAGGACCATAAACAGGACATAGTAGTGCCTGAGAAGAGAGTGAAAATTAAATTCAACAGAATTACCAAGCTCTTATTTACAGACAAGTATTTGGCAATGGATATTTATGTTCTAACTTTGCACTACAGTGGCTTTTCACACTGGATGAACTGTGTAGGAACTGTTTAGTTGTGTAGGCCCTATGCATGCTCAGGACGGCTTGGCTTATTGACTTGCATTGGAAGTCTGTTACATATATGTAAGGAGACATGAATGGAAGTAAAGGCAATAGGAGATATGGCCAAAATACAAGGACATGAACTCTTTGTGGCATCATTAAGAAGATTGGCCAGTGGTAGCTCAGTGGTGAATGTACTCCACTAGTAATCAGAAGGTTGCCAGTTCAACTCTGTAATCTTTAACCTATATGCTTCTGCTGGCCACAGGTAGGTGTGAGTAAATATATCTCATTTCACCAGTATGAGATGACATGATATATGTCCCTAGACACCGACCACCCCACCCTTGCATTTTTAAGTGCCTAGAAGATATAAAGTCCTGGATGGGCGTTTTTCCAGCTGGTAGCTATAACGCTAGCAAGCCAACATGAGCAATATTGTAATCGGTGTTAGACTGTTAACCTATGTTAGCTATAAAGCACTCGTTAAGTAACATTTGTTTTTAAAGGCTATTTGTTTATTATTTTATTTTTAATGGCTACTTATAATCTGGTTATTAATTAATAGGAAGTAAACGTTAGCTATGCCATAACCCAAGCTGGCTAGCTAGTAGCTGAAGTCTGCCATTACTGGCAAGCCTATCTGGTAGCTGCTTAGCATAGTTAACGCCTAGCTGTACCTTATGGGACTCAGAGGATGGATCACCCACTGTCCTGTTTGTTTTTGACGATCACATTCTTTTTTAACAGCGCCTTCACTTCCAAATATCCTCAGAGAGAGTTTATTTAGTCGTGGAAGATGCAGACTTTTAAAGTCGCACCAACGTGCCTTCTCACAGTCCTTCTCTTCTTGGGCAGTTTCAGCATCTTTATCAGCACAATTCGCTTTGTCTTTTCGATGTGGACGTTTCAATATTTGTTCCCCGTCGGACTGAACGGGTGTCACTAAATCGGGTGTTACAGAATTCTTCATCATTGTGGACTGTTGGCTGGCCTAGCTAGCTAGGTTAGCTACATCGGTAGTTCTTATATCAGTAGATCTTACATCAGTAGGTCATAAATAAGTTCTTAAATCAGTAGGTCATAAATCAGTAGTTACATCAATAGTTCTAAAATCAGTAAGTCTTACATCATTAGGTCTTACATCACTAGATTATAAATCAGTAGTTCTTAAATCAGTAGGTCTTAAATTCCATCCAAATGTAGTCTCAGAGGCATGGACTGTAGATACAGTCTGTGGTCTGAGGTGTCCATAGTTGTTTTAGGTGGAGGAATATAGGGAACTTACATCAGTAGGTCTTACATCAGCAAGTCTTAAATCAGTTGTTCTTAAATCAGTAGTTCTAAAATCAGTTCTTACATCAGTAGTTCTTACATCAGTAGGTCTTAAATCAGTAGTTCTTAAATCAGTAGGTCATAATCAATAGTTCTTAAATCAGTAGGTCTTACATCAGTAGGTCATAATCAGTAATTCTTAAATCAGTAGGTCTTAAATCAGTAGTTCTTACATCAGTAGGTCTGAAATCAGTAGGTCATAATCAGTAGGTCTTACATCAGTAGGTCATAATCAGTAATTCTTAAATCGGTAGGTCTTAAATCAGTAGTTCTAAAATCATTAGTTCTTAAATAAGTAGTTCTTACATCAGCAGGTCTTAAATCAGTAGGTCATAATCAGTAGTTTTTAAATCAGTAGGTCTTACATCAGTAGGTCATAATCAGTAGTTCTTAAATCAGTAGCTCTTAAATCAGTAGTTGTTAAATCAGTAGTTCTTACATCAGTAGGTCTCAAATCAGTGTTAGATACTGGAGCCTTTCTGTCTTCAGGCACCCAACACTGACACCCTATCAGCCATGACATGGCGGCTTGACCGCGAGCTGGTGACCCGAGGTCATCCACTCCCTCTTCTTGTCTCCTTTACCCCTCCCTTTCTTTTTCTCTCTCCCTGTCTCTCTTTAAGCACAGGAGTGGCTCATGGCGGGCACGGGAACAGCTAGTGGCTCGTTCATGCAGAGAACATCTAATCTTTACTAACTGAAGCCAAGTGAAAAATTAAAACAGAAACTCTTACGAAATAGGAACAGAAATTCCCAATTTTCGCCTGTAGGGGGCGCGGTTGAGGTAATTGGGGGGGGTATGCGGAAAGTCTTTCCATTTCACAACACTGTGGAAACGTGGGTCGCAACAGCAGCAGACGCTCTTAACGTCGTGTCAGAAATGTCGTCTTTACGAGAAGAGCGCACAAGAACGCTACCACGTCGTACTTGCTAGTGGGAAACCGGGATTTGTCGATAAGCCTTTCCGAGTTGTGGCGTGTCAATAACAAGACGTCGTGTGTGTGCGCTGCTCGGACGCTAGGGCGGTAGTTTGGCGTGTTAACTGCAGGTCGTATACATTTAGTGCACAACTTGCGCGCATGTTGATGAGAAATAGCAACAAAACCGATTAGAAGTAATTATTAAACGCCCTCTTTTTTGATGCTACAAAAGAAAAATAAAACCAAAAGGCGTTTTCTCACGGTGTCCCTTTTCCCCTAACCGCCCCCCCCCCCCCCCCCGACCACATACCACGTCGTAATTACGACTCCCGAACTAGTGAGTAGAAGTTTCTGAGGACTAAAAGGTGATCGGCACTGTTAACTGAACAAGTCGGAGGTCTGTTTGGATTGTAGCAGGTGAGTAATGACTAGACTGAGCAAAGGCACAATTTCCTCGTGTTGGTTTGTTGGCTGAGGTATGTAACTGGGTGTGGACAATCGCGAGTTTATTGGCCGTTTATGTGATAGTTACGACTCGATCTCAGTCATTAAATGTCACCGCAGAAATCTGTATATGGTGTCATATATTGTCCATAATCGCAACGCTGAGTTTCCTCTTCTTGGTAGTCAGGCTATCTGCGCTTTAAATGTGATGCGCATATATGCGTGATTTTACGGTATTTCACTCCTCTCCACAAACTAACACCCCCTAAGCAAAGAGAAACAGACTTTTTTTTGAAGAGCTTTGATGTAAACACGCACTTTTACTACATTTATAAATACAAAATACAGTTTACTTGATTGAGCTAGTTTATTTGCATCATTACATTATACACAATTAGTAATAAACTGCTTAAACATTGTGCAAAATGGATTTTCTATATAATGTTTCTCAGAAGTTTATTATAGAGCTTGATAGCCAGCTAAAACAAGGGTTATCACTCTTGAAATGTTGCGAATATGCAGGGCAGGAGGAACCGCCAAGAACAATATGTAACCATACTTTCTCTGAATTAAATTGACATTTAAACATCATTGTTATAAACATAAACATCATACATGGACTTTAATAGGACTTCTTTTCTCATTTTCTTATGCAGTCATGACTGTGTTCAAAGACTGCTCCATAGTAGTGGACCTGAAGAATGTACCTTTTAAGGAGAAGCGGAGGCTAGTGTCTGGTATATTAGACAATGGAGGAAACATATCTTATGTAGTCACCCAGAAGGTAAAGAATTTTTTCTTCTTTTAATGTTAAAAAAAAAAATAAATTCTCAGTTCTGTACTTGTCCACTGTCACCAATTAAGAAAAGTGTAAAAGCTGTGTGGCACATTTTGAAGTAGGTTAAAAAGACATTTAAAAAGACATTTAGTCCCCTCAAAGAGAAGGAAATTTATGTAATTATGTTTTTATTAGAACATTTGTTGCATATCCCAGATGCACTACTCCGAACTCACACAATCCTGTCATAGAACTACAGCACCCGTGGAGAAAATGAACTCGGTTTGAGGTCTGTTGAGTGCTTTTTTTTCTCCCCAGTGCTCTTTTGTGGTGGCCAGCAGCCTGGAGACCCTGAGCTGTAGCAGGCAGAGGGCATCCCAGAAGCACCAGATCCCCGTGGTCGGCGTGCAGTATGTGTGGACTTGCTTGGAAAAGGGGCAGCTTCTTCCTGTGAAGGAGCACGTCTTACAGCCTCAGGCCTCTGACTCCAGACCCAAACCCTCCCCACGCCCAGGTATTACAGCCTCAACGGGCTGTCCTTGTGCACACAGTACACTGCTGCAAATCTGTTAAAAGCATTCCGGCATTTTTGACATTTTAAAAAGATGATGGACAGGACAGTGAGTGGGCGGATGCTTAAAAGATTACACATGGTAGTCTGAAACTGTCAAAGTGGATCTGTGATGATGAGCTACTGGTAGTTGTGCATGGCTTAATGTTTGCGTTCCTGGTTCTGAGGGCTGAGACGTATTCAGAGGGGAGGTCAAAAGGTTTTGTTGGGAATGTGAGATTGATGGTTTGTTTTGAAATGGTACACGTCATGAGCATTGTTGTGTTGCTCCCAAAGGGCAGAAGGTGTCACAAGTTCACCCAGAGCTCCCGGACAGGAAGGAAGACACATACCTGGAAGAGCTCAGGTGAGATCACCTTTGTGAGGTTCAGACTGACGGCCTGTTGTGCATACGGTTATGTGTGTGTCTTGCTTCTTGTACCTTGCCTAACCAAGGCTGTACTAACCCTGCCATGCAGGTTAAATAAGGGAAATGAAGACAACACACCAGAGTTTCCTTCACATTTCCAAGTTGCCAAATACTCCTTTTTTCTCAAGGTAAGTTTATTACATGAAACAGTGCTTTCCTTAAACGTACAAAACAATCAGTATACTCGCTATAAGCATGAATATATAATCAGCATACCAACACACGCTCCCATGTGTCTGTTGTCATGGTTTGCATGTGTGTATCTAGCACTGTATGTTTTATCGCAGGCTGTAGTCGAGACCTGGGCAGTGGTGGAGCTCCAGAGTGCCAGAGGAGAGGGAGAACAGCAGTACCGCGTCACGAGCGCCATCATGCGTGAGGTGAAGTCATGTGCACCCAAAGGCTCCTTTAAACAGTAGTAACCAGTGAGAATTACTGAACCGACGATGAATGAACGGTGGGCGGGTCCTGACGCTGATGCCCCACCCCCTCTCGCTCCTGCTATAGGTGTCCGTGGTACAGGACCAGCAGGTGCACTGCTGTAGCTCTGAGGACGCTCTGGAGGCGTACGTGCAGTTCAACACAGAGCTGCAGTCCCAGGGCTTCACGCAGACGGAGTCGCTCCCCTCCGAGGCCGAGGCGCTGGCCTCACACACTCTGCAGCAGGTTGGGCCGACGCAGTGCACACACTCTACCTTACTGCTTCATTTAGCACACACCAGTGGGTTTTGTCATTTTCTGGCAAATGCTGGGAAGATGTATGTGGAGGCGGCTTTGGTAAACAGGACTCTTGAAGGCTTAGTAACTGTTTTGAGGACCATGGTTATGTTTTTAGGATATTATTTATTTATGAATTGGTCTCACGGTGCTTACACAGCTGTAGACTAAACCGTCCTGCTTGAGGCTAGATTGCAATTTCATCTACTTTCAAGATGAGCTATATCAACTAAGTGGGTTGATGTCACCCAGCTTACAGTCGTCTAATTTGGGTCCTAAACATGATCATTGTGCAGACAGGGTAGAGTGTAGTATATGACCCTGATTAATTCCCTTTGCCAGTGCATGTTGTGTTCTCTGGACGATAAGATTCAGCGTTATTCAGACCAAAACCAGGCCAAGCCCAAGTATGATCATAGCCAGTTCCACACACCTACTGTGGTGTAATGTTTGTGTGTGATTGACAGCTGCTGCTGGAGGAGCGGCTGAGCTGCTGCGACGTCTCACAGGACGTGGGCGTCTTCTTGGAGCTCATCTGGACGGAGGCCCTCGGGTCACTCGCCAGCCTCCTCACTGTCCCTGTTACAAGCCTCAGCCTCAATGACGTAAGGGGGTGATGACATAAGAGTATGATGCAGTAGACCTTATACAGACAGGAAATTAATGTTGGGTATGTAAGTGTGTGATGTAAAAGTGTGATATGTAGGTGGGTGGCTGGCTGGGTCTGCATGCATAACCTGTGTGTGTGTGTGTGTGTGTGTGTCTATCCACAACCAGTCTATGCTGTGTGTGTGTCTGCATGTATACATTTACAAACAGCACTTCCAGGACATGGGCAGGAGCTGATGAAAGGGGTGTTTAAGTTTGAGAAGTTTCATAGGTGAGGGGAAAAGATATTTTTAAGGTTAGATTTGAATATAGACAGAGTTGCAGAGTGTTGGACCAGAGTGGGAAGAGAGTTCCAGAGTGGAGGAGCACATCTAGAAAAAGCACGATCATCATCGGCGTGTAGGCTGGATAAACAGTACGCAGCCCACCTAAGGAAGATCTGAGAGTGTGAGTGGATTTGTGAGGAAGGAGAAGATCAGACAGGTGTGAAGGAATGAGGTTATTTAGGGCTTTGTAAGTGAGTAGCAGGATTTTAAGCTGAATATGGTATTTTACAGGGAAACCTTGGAGGTGTTGGTGACAGAGAGTGTGGGTATGGGAACGTATGGGGTATGTGTGTGTGGCTGTGTGTGGGAGAGTGGCTGTGTGTGAGCATGTGTGTGGGAGAGGCTGTGTGTGTGGCTGAGAGTGTGTGTGGGTGCGTATGGGGTATGTGTGTGTGGCTGTGTGTGGGAGAGTGGCTGTGTGTGTGGCTGTGTGTGAGCGTGTGTGTGGGAGAGTGGCTGTGTGTGTGGCTGAGAGTGTGTGTGGGTGCGTATGGGGTGTGTGTGTGTGGCTGTGTGTGTGTGTACAGGTGAGCAGGGTGGAGGGGTTGTATGTGTGTGTATAACTAGTCGTGTGTGTGTGTGTGTGTGTGTGTGTGTGTGTGTGTGTACAGGTGAGCAGGGTGGAGGGGTTGTATGTGTGTGTATAACTAGTCGTGTGTGTGTGTGTGTACAGGTGAGCAGGGTGGAGGGGTTGTATGTGTGTGTATAACTAGTCGTGTGTGTGTGTGTGTGTGTGTACAGGTGAGCAGGGTGGAGGGGTTGTATGTGTGTGTATAACTAGTCGTGTGTGTGTGTGTGTGTGTGTACAGGTGAGCAGGGTGGAGGGGTTGTATGTGTGTGTATAACTAGTCGTGTGTGTGTGTGTGTGTGTACAGGTGAGTAGGGTGGAGGGGTTGTATGTGTGTGTATAACTAGTCGTGTGTGTGTGTGTGTGTACAGGTGAGTAGGGTGGAGGGGTTGTATGTGTGTGTATAACTAGTCGTGTGTGTGTGTGTGTGTGTGTGTGTGTGTGTGTGTGTGTACAGGTGAGTAGGGTGGAGGGGTTGTATGTGTATAACTAGTCGTGTGTGTGTGTGTGTGTGTGTGTGTGTGTGTGTGTGTGTGTGTGTACAGGTGAGTAGGGTGGAGGGGTTGTATGTGTGTGTATAACTAGTCGTGTGTGTGTGTGTGTGTGTGTGTGTGTGTGTGTGTACAGGTGAGCAGGGTGGAGGGGTTGTATGTGTGTGTATAACTAGTCGTGTGTGTGTGTGTGTGTACAGGTGAGTAGGGTGGAGGGGTTGTATGTGTGTGTATAACTAGTCGTGTGTGTGTGTGTGTGTACAGGTGAGTAGGGTGGAGGGGTTGGATGTGTGTGTATAACTAGTCTGTGTGTGTGTGTGTGTGTGTGTGTGTGTGTGTATACAGGTGAGCAGGGTGGAGGGGTTGTATGTGTGTGCATAACTAGTGTGTGTGTGTGTGTGTGTGTGTACAGGTGAGTAGGGTGGAGGGGTTGTATGTGTGTGTATAACTAGTCGTGTGTGTGTGTGTGTGTGTGTGTGTGTGTGTACAGGTGAGTAGGGTGGAGGGGTTGTATGTGTGTGTATAACTAGTCTTGTGTGTGTGTGTGTGTGTGTGTATATACAGGTGAGTAGGGTGGAGGGGTTGTATGTGTGTATAACTAGTCGTGTGTGTGTGTGTGTGTGTGTATATACAGGTGAGTAGGGTGGAGGGGTTGTATGTGTGTGTATAACTAGTCGTGTGTGTGTGTGTGTGTGTGTGTGTGTATATGTGTATACAGGTGAGCAGGGTGGAGGGGTTGTATGTGTGTGTATAACTAGTTGTGTGTGTGTGTGTGTGTGTGTGTATATACAGGTGAGTACGGTGGAGGGGTTGTATGTGTGTGTATAACTAGTCGTGTGTGTGTGTGTGTGTGTGTGTGTGTGTGTCTGTGTGTGTGTGTACAGGTGAGTAGGGTGGAGGGGTTGTATGTGTGTGTATAACTAGTCGTGTGTGTGTGTGTGTGTGTGTGTGTGTGTGTGTGTATACAGGTGAGCAGGGTGGAGGGGTTGTATGTGTGTGTATAACTAGTCATGTGTGTGTGTGTGTGTGTGTGTATACAGGTGAGTAGGGTGGAGGGGTTGTATGTGTGTGTATAACTAGTCGTGTGTGTGTGTGTGTGTGTACAGGTGAGTAGGGTGGAGGGGTTGTATGTGTGTGTATAACTAGTCGTGTGTGTGTGTGTGTGTGTGTGTGTGTGTGTGTACAGGTGAGTAGGGTGGAGGGGTTGTATGTGTGTGTATAACTAGTCGTGTGTGTGTGTGTGTGTGTGTGTGTGTGTGTGTGTGTGTACAGGTGAGTAGGGTGGAGGGGTTGTATTTGTGTGTATAACTAGTCGTGTGTGTGTGTGTGTGTGTGTGTGTGTGTGTGTGTGTACAGGTGAGTAGGGTAGAGGGGTTGCTGCTACAGGTGCAGAAGTGTGAGAGTGAAGATGAGGTCCAGCTCCTCCTGCAGGAAGTCAGTACCCTGTTACCGCTCAGAGAGACGGAGGCTGAGGCCAGGGCGAAGCTTGTGTCTCAGAGACTGGACCTCTGTCAGGTAACACACACACACACACACACACACACACAGCATAAGCTCAGAAATAAAACGTTTATTGTACAGATATAGGTCATACAGGTGGAATCACAGGTGGTTCATCCGCACTGCTGATAAAGGATGGATATTCAGCAAATGTATTTTGCTTAGTAACTCGAATCACATTATTCACATTTAATCTTTCATACACACAGTTCACATGGTCACTCTGTGTGTGTTTCATATTTACTGCTTTTGCTTCTGTGATTTGCGGAATGGGCTCAAATTTCATTATAGTATAAAATGTAAGTTTCAAACATGTATTGTTTAAAAATAATATATACATAAATATACACCCTCAGCTTATCCGAGATATTCTGAACGTGAGCGAAGCCACTTTGGGGAACCCCTCTCCCTCTTCTTTGGGGAAGTATCGCGCCCTGAGGTGCAACATTCAACCCGTCGCCTCTGAAAGCCTAGAATATCAGTCTGTCTGCAAACGTTTACAAGAGAGGTGTGTACAGTATGTGTTTCGTCTGGGCAAGGAGAACGACGTTTGGTTGTTCTATGTTTATATATTCTTTTACACTGTGTGTGTGTGTGTGTGTGTGTGTGTGTGTGTGTGTGTGTCTCTTACTGGTTCCACAGGCCAGTTCAGATCCAGCAAGTACTTCGTGTGTGTAGATCATCAGAACTTCATATGTTTAGGGAGCAGCTATGTAACATTAAGCCCCTCCTCCATTCTACATTTCCTAGCAACTTTGTGGGAATCTTGTCACGGTAAGAATCTCTCTCTCTCTCACACACACACACACACACACACACACACACAGTACTTTATTTTGATGATTTGGTTGTTGTGTCCAGAGGTCTGCTGCTGCCGAGGGTTGGAGTTGAACAGCATGGCATTAAAAGAACTGACGTAGGAAATCTGGGAAGTGGCATCTACTTCAGTGACTCTCTGAAGTTAGTGACATAAAAACCCATCTGTACGTAAAAAATTACACTCTGAACACTGTCGTGAGCCTCAGTCATTTTCGATTCGTGTGCGTATATGTTTGTGTGTTCCAGCACCTCTGTGAAGTATTCCAGGCCCAGCGTGACGGACGGCTCACGCCTGTTGCTGGTGTGTGATGTGGCTCTGGGCCAGTGTAAGGACGTGTACAAGAAGGACCCATCTCTGATCTGCGCTCCCGACGGCCACAGCAGTGTGCATGGCGTCCGCCGCACACCGAACACACGCTCAGAGTTTGAGGTGCTATGTGTATGCCAAAGCATTTGTCTAGGATGAATATCTCCTTAAAATAGAAGCTGACACCTTGTGCCGTGTGTGTTTCTTGCAGGATGATGAATATGTGGTGTACAACACCGATCAGGTCAGGCTGAAATATGTAGTTCAGTACTTTCTGAAGGAAGACCAGCCGAAACCTTTTGAACCTCACATTGATACCTCTGTGGAGTGTTTACCTTCTGTCATGACCTCTGACCTATGTGAGTGATCACCCTTACATCATCTAATCACTGTTTTACACCATTACTGTCACTGATTCTGTCAACTTTATACAATAAGCTTTATTTCAGTCATGGGGTTGTCCCATATTCAATGGTGCTCTGATATAGGACTTGCTGTGTGTGTGTGTGTGTGTGTGTGTGTGTGTGTGTGTGGGTGTTTGACTGTCCAGTGTCCAGTGATGACGCAGAGGGGTTGGAGGTCACAAAGAACCCTCTGGAGGATGTCACTCCTGGTTTGTTAGACAGCAGTGGGTCCACACTCCCCCTAGAGGCTGTCCATGTGAGGTGCAAGCTGATGGACCTTCTCTGTCAGGTCCGTTATTACACTGGGAACCTGTCCTGTCCACTGGAATAAAGCTCGGTCACACTAAAAGGGTTTTACCCCAGTTATAGCCACAGTCCACAGTTGTCCTGTTCTACAGCCTGCAGACTGTGGGGGCAGTCAGTCTACGAGGCAAATCAGTTAGTGGTCGGCACAGAAAAGGAACACGTGAACAAGCAGTAGAGGTGCTCGTGTGTTTCCACCCACTTCTAGCTTCAGTGGATGTGTATCAATTATTCGATTGTAGGAGGAAGCTAAACTGCAAACTGTATTGCAGTCAAATCAGAGTTAGTCATCAAAAACTGAGAGCATAGAAAATCTATTACATAAAATATGTACTTAAATATATTCAGGCAGGCAATTCATTTGTTTAAAGTATTCAATGTTTATCTAGCAGAGCTTATTCTAGCATTACCAGCATTAGCCACCAAGCTAATCGACCTGCTAGCCCGGACTAGGACGCCCCATCTTACAGCATGTATAATAATAATCATATTGAATATAATAATCGTTTTATGTCGGTATTCAAGTGCCTAACTTGTGTTTTTCTTTCTGTGAACAGGTTATCATTTTCCAGGTATACACGAACAAGAGTGACGTTCCTATTGAGGCTAAGTACGTGTTCCCTTTAGAAGAGACGGCAGCCGTGTGCGGCTTTGAAGCCTTCATTAACGGGAAGCATGTGGTCGGAAAGGTGCATCTCGCTAGTCTCCCAGTCCTTCCACTGGAGCAGTCCTAAAGCATCCTGTTTCTCACTGCTCTCTCTCTCTCTCTCTCTCTCTCTCTCTCTCTCTCTCTCTCTCTCTCTCTCTCTCTCTCTCTCTCTCTCTCTCTCTCTCTCTCTCTCTCTCTCTCTCTCTCTCAGGTGAAGGAGAAGGAACAGGCCCGTAAGGAGTATAAGCAGGCTATAGAGAAAGGTCACGGAGCCTATCTGATGGACCAGGAAGCACCTGTGTGTTATTCTACTGCTTCCATTCATAGCTCAGATGTTGTGTTCAATCTTAAAATTCCAGGTCAGTCATTCCACTCTTTTGACGTAACTGTGTGTGTGTGTGTGTCTGCACATCAGGACGTGTTTACCATCAGTGTTGGGAACTTGCCCGCTGGGGCCACAGTGCTGATCAAAGTGACCTACATCACGGAGCTGGTCGTGCGGTCAGGCACTGTCGTCTTTTCCCTGCCTGCCAGCGTGGCTCCTTGGCAACAGAGCGCAGCGCTAAACCAGAGAACTCAGGTACCTTGGCAACTGTAAGGAGGCCCAGGTATTTTCCCTGAAGTCCTGGTGTAAAACTGTGCAATTATATTCCTTTGATGCAGTAAACACACCAGCCTCCATTTAGTACTCAAAGGTTCATGTCTGGTAGAGGAATCGGTCCTGATGTTGGGTTTGTTTGTGCTGCAGACGTCTGTGGAGAAGGTTGGTGTGAAGGAGCTTAGAGCAGAGGGGTGAGAATGCAATGACATTCATACAACTGTCATTTATAACAGTATATCTGAGAGAGAGTAACTCTCTCTCTCTCTCTCTCTCTCTCTCTCTCTCTCTCTCTCGCTCTCTCTCTCTCTAGGGTGTTCTCTTTGCACATGTCCATTGAGATGCCTTACGAGATCACTGGTCTGGAGTGTTCTCATCATATCAGAACCAAGGTCTGCTTTCTGCTCGTGTGCTTAGCGAGCATGTTCCCGTAATGCTGGTTACAGTTCAAACTTGTGGCACTGTGTCTGTATGCAGTGTCGGTATCTGTGTGCTGAGACTGAGTTTGTCCTGCGCGTTTCCGTAGAGGACAGACTGTAAAGCCGTGGTCATGACCCTGCCTGACCAGAGCCTCAGCACTGACGGCTTCCAGCTCAGCTTCTCCCTGTCTCAGATGCACATGCCCAGGATGTGGGTGGAGAAACATCCTGAGAAGGACAGTGAGGTGCAAATGACAACTACGTCCATTCACCAGTCTCACAAATATGTGCATGTCTGTGTTTTTGGTTTGTTTTTTTGGTTTGTTAGGTAGGATAATACATTTTGTGTTTTATTGTAGTCAGGCTTTTCCATCTGTGGTGCTCTGTACGCCGACACTCTCTCTGCGGCTGCTTGCAGGCCTGCATGCTGGTCTTCTACCCGGACTTTGAGTGCGGCGACGCGCGGTGGTCCGGAGTGAGCGACGTGGTCATTGTGCTGGACACGTCAGAGTCCATGCGCGGGGAGCCGCTGGTGAACGCGCGCCGCCTCGCTCTGAAGGCTCTGTGCTCGCTGGACCGCTCCCTGAGGGTCAACGTCGTCTGCTTCGGCACTGGTGAGCGCCATTGTCTCCGTATAAGGACGCACACGGAGGAGTTGTTGCACTTTTGTGGGGTTTTGATTGGTTGTTTGGCTCAAGCGTTTAGCGCTTGAGTGTATTAGCATCTGTTCCTACATGGAAAACACAGTATGAGCAGCATTTGGTTTAGTTCTGATAGTTTTTCTGTTTTGTGGATAAAATTTATTTATAGTGTCTGTCCCCATTTGTGTCATTTAATAGATTACAAAGAGGCCTTCCCTTCACCAAGAGTACTAGAGGAAGTCTTTGAACAAGCCAAAACGTTCATTATGGTGAGTATCTATATATCACAATGGTGTAATAAATCTCGTAATAAATAATTGGCTCTACAGTGACGTTCAGTAAGGAAAACATCGGTTGCCTTATGTTGATAATTGACCAATATGAATTGTCTTAAGTAATTAAACAAACTCATCAGTGTTAGAAAATAATGTCCTGCATGATTTCAGTTTGGACACGTCTAGGGTGTCATCACTAGAGTTGGTCTATAACTGAGCTGTGCAACGTAAAACCATATAACCCTATCAGCCATTTCCCCTTTTTGTGTAATCAGTTATTTTAATTTTTGATTTTGTACAACTTTTACATTAAAATTACATTAAAATGTTAAATATGCTTTATTTATGCCTTACTTCATTCATGTGGGCATTTAAAAATAAAACGTATATATTTTTTTATATGATTGTTGTTATTTAGTAGGATGCAGAAGAACAGTAAATGGACACGTGTGGTGTTTAGCTGTAAGGCTCAGTTTGTGATTATGGGATTTTAGAATTGTGGTACATTTAAACCCGCAGTATAGGTATTACTGTTGTACAATACGGTGTAGGTATTGCTGTGGAACGCTACAGTGTAGGTCCTCTGTCGTACACTACAGTATAGGTCTACTGTTGGTGCTGTTGCAGTTCCACTCATGGTTCTGCAATTTTGTCCCATTCATTAATTCCCCTGTTGTTGCATATAGTCCTCCCCTGCCATTGGTGGCAGCACTGAGCTGTGGAGGCCTCTGCGCAGCCTGAACCTTCTGCCGCCGTCGCGAGGCCTGAGGAACGTCTTGCTGCTCTCGGACGGCCATATGCAGAACCAGCCTCAGACCCTGCAGCTGGTGCGGGGTAACGCCTGCCACACACGCCTCTTCACCTGCGGCCTCAGGTGGGCACGGAGCAAGACCAAAAAAAAAAGATTGGGATTTTGGCAATTGCAGATTTTTTTCTGCTTTGTGGCTTTCTGATGAAGTGTGTGTGTGTGTGTGTGTGTGTGTGTGTGTGTGTGTGTGTGTGTGTGTGTGTGTGTGTGTGTGTGTATGTATGTATGTGTGTGTGTGTGTGTGTGTGTGTGTGTGTGTGTGTATGTATGTGTGTGTGTGTGTGTGTGTGTGTGTGTGTGTATGTGTGTATATGTGTGTGTGTATATGTGTGTGTGTATATGTGTGTGTGTATATGTGTGTGTGTGTGTGTGTGTGTGTGTGTATGTGTGTGTGTGTGTATGTGTGTGTGTGTGTGTGTGTGTGTATGTGTGTGTGTGTATGTGTGTGTGTGTGTGTGTATGTGTGTGTGTGTGTGTGTATGTGTGTGTGTGTGTGTATGTGTGTGTGTGTGTGTATGTGTGTGTGTGTGTATGTGTGTGTGTGTGTGTATGTGTGTGTGTGGGTGTGGGTGTGGGTGGGTGTGTATGTATGTGTGTAGCCCGACGGCCAATCGGCACATGTTGCGGGCACTGGCTCAGGCTGGTGGGGGAGTTTATGAGTTTTTTGACGCAAAGAAAAAACACACCTGGGCTGAGAAGGTGAGTTCCATTATGGCACACTTGACAGAAATATATTTCTCTCCAACAGACAGTGTTTGAGTGTTTGAGTGTTTGAGTGTTTGAGTGTTTGAGTGTGTGTGCGTGTGTGCGTGTGTGCGTGCGTGCGTGTGTGTGAATCACTGCTGATTGGCTGTTCTAGGTGAAATCTCAGGTGAGGTGCATGGCATCTCCAGGCTGCATGTCCGTGTCGGTGAAGTGGCAGCGGTTCAACCCCACAGCACCCCCTCCTGTTCAAGCACCCTCACAGCTGAGTGCTCTCTTCAGCAACTGTCACACTCTGGTTTATGGTTTCGTGCCTCACTGTTCTCAGGTACTCCAGCCTCTCTCCCAGACAGAGGGCAGCTTCCTGTCGCTTTAACGCAGGCAGTTGGATCATTGTGAAATTTCAGTCATTTCTTCTTGGCTTTTGTAATCTCCAAGTTCTTCTTTACTTAGGCTACTCTGTTTGGTGATCTCAGTGGACAGGAAATTCAAACAATGGTTTCTACTACAGAATTACAGAAGACTAAGGGAACAGTAAGAACTGGACGTGGGAACATTAAATCATCGTAAAAATCTTAACCTCTGAAGAGTCACAGTTTTGAAATAATTTGTGTGTGTGTGTGTGTGTTGTAGTTCCTTCACAAGCTTACAGCGAGAGCAATTATCAGAGACTATGAGGATGGCAGTCTTGGCATTAGCGAGGCAGAACATGAGGTTTGCACCATAAGCTTGACATTTGTGAAGTAGTTTTAGGGTCTTGTCACGTATGCCTGTTTGATTTGCATTTTGTAACTGATCTGGGAATACAAACAAATCCTGGAACCCTATCCTTGCTCACGCTGTCAGACGCCATAGTGTCTGAGAGACATGCGTGCATTCCTCTAGTGACTCTGTGTCTGCGTCCACAGACGCTCCACGGAGTCCAGTTTCAGACGAGGAAAGTGTCCTTACAGTAATGCTGCTCAATGCTTGTACATTAGCAACAAATTTTTAAAAAGTCCGTGCCGTAACCCTGACCGAGCAGTGGAGCTGAGGACACTTCCCTGTGGTGTGTGTGTGGTTTCGGAGCTGAGCGCTATCCTGATATGGATGTCTGCTGTTCTTGGTAGGGAAGGAAAGCAGAGCTGAAGTCCTACATCATCGAGCTCAGCAAAGAGTTCTCCATCCTGTCTCAGTTTACCAGCTTTGTTGCCATTGAAGAAAGGGTATGACAGCCATTTAACGGGAGAACGGTCACTCTCTGGTCCACATTCCATTAGACCCGGTTTTTGTGACTTCCTCTGTATCTTTGGGAAAGGCGGAGTCCGTGATTGGCTAAGGAATGTCCCTTCTGCAGGATCCGGAGCAGCCGGAATCTGGATTCACTTCCGTACCTGACCTGATTTCAGAAGGGGATGGGAATGTGGATATCCTGCCCTACATGGGCTGGCTTGAGGAGGAAGAGGAGGAGGGTTCTTCACTCAGTGACTCGTCCTTTGGAGACATGGAGGTACTGACAGTTCAAAAGGACGATTTGAAATCCACCAATGGACATGAGCCTGTATTTCACTCATGACTCATGTCTTTCTTTTGAGATTTTGATGTGTGACTGGGCCGTGTGTGTGTGTGTGTGTGTGTGTGTGTGTGTGTGTGAGAGAGAGAGAGTGAGAGAGAGCTTACTGTACATTCACTCAAAATGGATTTCTTTGTGTGTGTTCTTCCAGTTTGGTGCTGTAGAATGCGACGCAGTGTACAAGACATGTTTACAAACTAACGGGTCCTCCAGTCTGACATCAGACCTCCCTTGTTCTCCTCCTGGCTCTGAGATGGTCTGTACTGCAGACATGTCTTTCCACATTCTCCACCATGACGAAGAAAGTTCCCAAGATTATGCTCCGCCCCCCAGTGAGGTTTCCGAGCTGCTGGCCCCACCACGACACACACGTCCTTATATCTGCACAAGCTTTGTTCCAAGTTTGCAGCCAAGTCTTCGTGCTGCTACGTCTCCTGGTGATATTGATGCCCATCTCCTGTCAGATGTCCCTGTGTCTTCTCCTGTCCCTCCTGTACTCGGTGGTATCTCTTCCAGAATTCATGCCATGTCCTCTAGCTTTTTTGGTCAGAGGAGCAAGGGCGATTATCTCGGTGCTGAGCCCGCTGTCTCCAGTGTTGCTTCTCTTCGGCCCTTGTCGCTTAGTGGTGCACCTCCTTCTTCTTTTGGTGGTAGAGGCCTTTTTGGCAGTAGTCGACGTTCCCTGATTTGTCTGGACAGGGAACCCTCTGAACCTCTGAATCTTTGTGCAGGTGGTGGTTTTAGTTTTCGGGCCCCTCCCCCTATTGACTCCCAGGCCACTTCTCCTCCCATAACCTCTCCTCCCATAACCTCTCCTCCCATATCTTCTATCGCTTCTGCTTATGCCATTGGCTTTGCTCCCCAGATCCCTCCCCCTCCTGCTCACAATGCCGCTCCTCCTGTCCCACAGGCCCCTCCTCACATCGCTGCTCCTGAAATCATTGAGTTTGCTCGCCGTGCCCGCAACTCCATTTCTTTCTTCATGGCCCCTCCTCCTGTCCCCCAAGCCACTCCTCTGGTCCCACAGGCCCCGCCTCCCATTGGTTTTGGTGGTGCCATTGGCTTAGCTCACCATGTCATTCCATATACTCACCAGAGCCATAGCTATCTTCTCCCCCAGGCCCCTCCTCCTGTCCCACAAGCCCCTCCTCCTCCTCCCATCCCTGCTCCTGCTGTCATTGACCTTCTTCCCCATTCCTCTTCCACTTTGGACACCTCTGATGACTTGGAATTCCAGTTTCTCAAGATGGTTCCTAAGAAGGGATATTTTGAAAAGAGACGTGGCAGTTCTAGACAAGACCTTTTTCGTTTTGCAAGGAAACATGTTCAGAAGAGGAGGCAACCTGACACGATCAACTGGGAGGAGCTGTTTGATCTCCAACATCAGGTACATTTCTCTACATATGTGTACATCACACTGTACACATACATAGATACATACGTGTTTGCTTCACGCAAATATTCTTACTGCTCTCCACGTGTAGGTTTTTTTTTTCTTCACTCAAACTCTATGAACTTCTGGTAACTCTATGAACAGAATGGCACCTCATATTTAAGGCTGTTTTTGAGATTGACATTTACAGCTTTCCTCTTCCCTGTCCTAATATTTATGGAGAGCACAGTGGATAAGAGAGTTTTTTAATTTGATTTTAAAATGTTTTAATTTAGTTTTTCCTTGGACACAGGATGGCTACTGGGAATGCACTTGGAGGCTGAGCACATTCCTCGGCCTGGATGTAGACTTCTTTGCCAATGTTTTTCTAAAAGAAAAAGGCATCTGCTCTTTGGGTAAAAACACTCATTTCTGTCTAACAACAACAACAACAACAACAACAACAACAACAACAATAATAATAACAGTAATAATAACTAATTTCTGTCTAATAATAATAACAATATTAATAATCATAACTAATTTGTCTAATAATAATAACAACAATAACAACTAATTTATGTATAATAATAATAATAATAATAACTAATTTCTGTATAATAATAATAACAATAATAATAACAAGTAAATTCTGTCTAATAATAATAATATTAATAATAACTAATTTCTATCTAATAATAATAATAATAATAATAACTAATTTCTGTATAATAATAATAATAATAATAACAGAATTCTTCTGTGTGTAAATACTAGACCAAAGTGGACTTTTGAAGTGGATTTAACATGGCTAAGCAATACATAACACAACATACAGTACCGTGCAAAGTCGGTATACGTTTGTTGAAGAAGAAATGTCTTTTTTTTCAACGAGTCTTCAAATTCTGAACCAGCCATTATACTCACACCTAGTGGCTTGTATGTATCAGAGCATGTGTAAATCCGTTTAAAATATGGGTCACCTACATGTAGGGGTTAACAAAAGATTTGCTCTGTGGGTTCATTCAGTCTGATTCTTCATCTCATGTGAGCTGCACTTTATAGAAAAATGTAAAAATAATCACTTTCAGAAATATGTTTTATACAGTTCCTTTAATTCCAGTAAATACATGTAAACCTTTATTTAATTTGCAGTCAAAATAACCATTAGGTTATTAATTTTTCAGTAATGTGTCAAAAGGCCCACTGGATGTCTTGTCTGAGAACCACACCTAGCTCTTCTAGGTGACCGTGCCGACAGTCTGAAGCAGTCGTGGCCATGTTTGCGCTCCACGTTCAGGATACGAACAAATTAAATCTGTGCAACTGGTTCCTGTGGCAGGGGTGAAGGTCCACACTGCCATCCTCAGGCTGGTGGCCACGTTGCTGGTGCTGCAGTTGGTGCGTGTGAAGATGGTGTTGGGGGTGGAGTTGTTCCACTCTCTCATGCACCTTGCCAACGCCCCAAAGTCCAGGTGAGAAGTCCTGTCGGCACCGTATTACAATAACAAAATATTATGCCATGGAGCTCAAGTTCTTGTGAGGGGTCTAATGTCACAGTCAGATGAGTAAGTGGTGTTTATTGCTATAGCACATTTAAAACAACTTATTTTGCACCAAGTTATTTAGATAAAGGATCATGGAATTCCATCGGCATGTCCCACATTGTCAGTGTGCACATCCATTTTTATACAGTATGTGTGTTATATGACTTGCTTTGGTTATTAAAAAAAAAACCACACACAAAAACAGTTTGAAATTTATTTTCAGCATAATCTCATTGATATGACAGGAGTATGGTTGTAACGTCCTGCCCTGCATGCATGTGTCCGTACAGGCCAGCGTGCTGGGAGGCAGTGCAGCGAGCCGTGAGCTGGGCTCAGGGGGCAGACAGGCAGTACCCCTGCGTGTGCACGCGCCTCGAGCTCGGTTGGGACTGGGAGTCGTGCACACGGCAGCTTCTGGGCCTGGATGCACCTCCTCCACACTCCCCTCTGCTGCCAGTCCTGCAGAGGAGCGCATGCACAACCCAGGTCCAGAAATAGAGTTTCAGAAAAAAGTTTCAGAAATATTCACTCAACAGAATTTATTGAATTAATTAATTAATGAACTTGTGCAAAAGGAATGTTGCCGGTATCTAAACTATATAGCTTATAGATATGTATCCTAGAAATTCATCACAGATTTCTAAACTATATAGTTATAGATATCTTAGAAATTCATCAGATTTCTAAACTATATAGATAAATATGTTAGAAATTCATTGCAGATTTCTATTTCTAAACTATATAGCTATAAGGTAATACCTTTTTTTTTGCTTGAAATTTCTTTTTCTTCTGAACTTGTACCTTAAGTAGTGTTTTTTTCTGTTAGGTAGTGTAAGGTGTGTTGTTGCAAGAATGACAAATGTGATTGGAGGAAGAGATCATTTAATATTTTAGCTACGTTTTTTGGGGTGACTCATGCATTTGAGACTTCCACAATTTAGTGCAAAGGTTGAAATGAAATCGACAAACTTCACATGGACAAATCAGTTGTTTAAATAGTTTTTAGTGGATTAAGAAGGAATCGTCACCTTCGCTGTCTGGCTTCTACAGCACCGATGACAGAAGACATGCAGCCCCCAATCCTGTACGCTTGTAGCGTAGAGGAATTTACACGCAGGTTCTGTTTCTTGTTCCCTTGATTATACAGTTCCTGTGATTTGACGAATAGTTCAGTAACAATCAAAACCCTTCAGCAAGTGCATGGTTGTGTCTGCCTAGACAAGAACATCTTTTGGCAGTTTGGGTGTGTCGAATGCACAGACATGAATAATTGTTTTTAATGTTTTATTGATTCTATGATTTCTCTGATTAAATTAAAGGCCTTTGCTGTTTTTGATTTTTGCGACAAAAAGTAAACAGAATTACAAATATAAAAACTGCAGTACAATCTTTTACATTTTCCTGTTTTAACCAAATAGAATTTTATGAACATAATCTAAAATACTTGCCAGCATTTCACCTATTAATGCACTTATATTTAATATTACTTTATTATATAATAATTTCTGCATTAACTTTTGGGGTTTTAATTGGCCTTGTACTGGGCTTTTGCTGAAATTTAGGATATTCTATTAGTCATATAATGCTAATGTTCTTGTTGCTGTCCTGGTTGCCGTGCTGGTTGCTGTTCTTCTTCCTGTCCTGGTTGCCGTGCTGGTTGCTGTTCTTCCTGTCCTAGTTGCCGTGCTGGTTGCTGTTCTTCTTCCTGTCCTGGTTGCCGTGCTGGTTGCTGTTCTTCTTCCTGTCCTGGTTGCCGTGCTGGTTGCTGTTCTTCTTCCTGTCCTGGTTGCCGTGCTGGTTGCTGTTCTTCTTCCTGTCCTAGTTGCCGTGCTGGTTGCTGTTCTTCTTCCTGTCCTGGTTGCCGTGCTGGTTGCTGTTCTTCTTCCTGTCCTGGTTCGAGTGCTGGTTGCTGTGCTGATTGTGGCTCCTCCATTTCCTGTACCATGTAGGTATGCTCAGAGATTGCCCTCCACGCGCTCTCAACATCATTTGGTCTTTGCAGCCTTGCAGCTACTTCCACTTCATTCCTCATGATTGGTGTTGTGTATTTTGAACATGTTATGGCTGCTCTTTCCTTGGCAATTTTCTCCATTTCCTGCAACAAAAGTCTGTTGGTTGTCTCAGAGAGGAGTGTATCGTAGTGCTGCTTATAGCTGTTCCATTCACAATTGCATTTAAACCAAACCCAAAGGCAAAATGAGTCGAGAGTAACACCACATCTGCTAAAGAGGTACCATAGAAACAATCCACCAGCCATGAGGATCAAGCCATACATCTGGAAAGAAAAACAAACAGTGTAATGCATTCACATATTTTCACTTGAAATCAAAGTATTAATAGAATTTTAATAGAAAGTTTCTTACGCGAGATTCATTCTTCAGTTGAGTCATCACCATTTTGTCTTGGGGAGTGAGATCGTCCTTGTTTTTACATGGAAGCCCGCGGTACGTTTCATTTAAGTTAGTTTGCACACAGTAGTACCAGTCTCCATCTAGGAACATAAAGCTTATCCAGAATAGTGCAACTGGGAGAAATTTGATGATAAATTCTAAAAGCAGAATGCCAACGTTTAGCAGTGATCTACATTTTCTCTTTTGTGGGCATAATCTCTTTCTCTGTTCCTGAACTAAGCTAAGAACACACAGTATAATTACAGGAGGTAAAAGCAGATACAGTACACCATGTACATGTACACCAGGTTTGCAGGAGCAATGAAATTCCATTTCAAAGATGCTCTGGAGGATGTAGAAGACGATAAGGATGAGAAAAGCGTTGGCAGCCGTTGAGAGGAGGCTGAACAGTTTCTGCGGTACATCAGGTGGCAGGTGCGTCATCCTTGAAGACTTCACTCAGTTCAACCTCAGATGTGGAGAAATTGAGAGAAAACGTTGATGTCCAGCTGCCCAAAACCTCTTTAACTTGTGTGATCGCTTTAGAGGTGTCAACAGTCCAAACAGAGTCTGATTCTGAAGGCGATGCCCTCGGAATTCTTCAGTTATGATGTGTGTGCATGATGTGGACATTGAGTACCCACAGGTTCCTCTTGGAAAGTCCTTCAACCATGTCCACAAGTTTCAGTATAAGTAACTTATGTTAGAGACTTATTGTTAATTTCATATTGATGTGTAAAATTTCTTTGTTTTCAGTACCTATGAACGATTTTGACTGTTTTCTTGCTTTTTTACCAAAGTTATTATTTTTCTGTATGTGATGTTGCTAATTCCGTCCTTATTACTTTGTACAATCAAAAAAGTGACACTAATATGGAACTAAACGTGTCACGAGTGAAGAACGTGCAGACCAAAAAAAGCAAAGTAAAGGAAGCGAACGCGACTCTTCAAGTGTTTAAAGAAAACTCCGAACACAAAAGTGTACTGAATACGACAAAGGAAACCGACGTGACATTAACGACGGACAACGGTGAAGAAACTATACCGGCTTAAATAAGGCAAGCAATAATGTCATAATAACCCCCAGGTGGGGAGGATAATAATAATTAAATAACAATGCATTGTATTTATATAGCGCTTTTCAAGGACCCAAAGACGCTTACAAGAGTTAGTACCAAAACAAGAAATGACTAGGTTAGCTCAGCACTGGGCTCATCATGGCTCCACAGATAATCTGTACTGATGCAGTTAAATACAATGCAAATATGCTCCTCCCGTCTGCTCCATGCTCAGGTCTTCTTGAATTCAGACAGATATGGCAGGTTGTTGCCATCGGCACAGCGATCCGTTTTGCGCATCAACAGCCTGGTACAGTGTAACGTGTCCAATCTTCTGAACTCTGCAACCAGTGTCCCACCTGTGTGTGAGATTTAAATGAGTTAAGTGATGTTGTCATACATAATAAAAGGCAAAGCGATACACGTTGTGCTGAAAGCGTCATTTACCAAGATGGGCATTCTGTTATTGCAGTATTAGATTCAGAGGTTTTGGTTTTGGTTTTGGTTGAAGCAGAAACGAACCCCACGTGTCGATCTTACATTAGCCCTTAATGAACGGTGAGGGCGGCGACACCTGTTACTTGCCAACGACTGGACCGATGGCCTGCTCTTCTCCTGGAAAAAAATCCTATCATACTGGTGCTCCACGAGTTATGCTCCTTGTCTTTCCCAGGTGTACATGGAATTCTCTATCCCAGTAAGCCCCTCCCTGGCATCTGTTTTTATGGTTACCCTGTTTGATGTCTGTTAGCCTTTTTTAAAATCTCTGTTAATCCTTTGTTAACTCGTGTATTTAAACCGGGTGTTTTTCTCCTTCTGCCGCTGGTCATTTGTACTTGTCCTAAAGCACTGTTGTGGTCTCTGCGTTTGAATATAGCATCTGTCGTTTGTTCATGTGCTCCGCGAGCTACGTTATTTAACCGGTTTTCGTGTTTTTGCTTTCTGTTTGTTTATTCTGTACTCGAGTTCTGTTCGTGTTGGTTGTATTATTCTAGACCGTTACAATGACTGGCTTTGATTTGTCATAAATCTCTTTTCTCTGCTTTTGCATCTGTCCATCACTCGCTCCGCGTTACATTGTTGGAAACTTAAAGCAGATTTATTAAGGCTTTAACCGACGTAACCCTCATATACTCAGAACCAGCGGGAGACTTTCTGGACAAGGTTTGTGTTCATCTTCTGCTCGCTCTCCTAAATTCTCCTTTCTATGCATTGGTTTGTTATGCTTGTGATGCAGCATAGCTTTTAGCTTTTATTTTGCACTTCAAACAGCCTGAGTACGCCGCTGGAGTTTTTGATAATACGTCTTCGAGGTTAACTTTTTTCCTAACAAAAAAAAAAAGCTTGCACTCCGCTTGGTTAAGTGACGAGGCTTTGGAAACAATGAAAGCTTGCCAACCCAGTTCACCTACAGACAGAGACCGCGTGATAGGAGAGCAAACAAAATCAGACATGTGACATGGAGCAGGCCCACCCCAAAGAGCAAACAAGGTTGTGGGTAAGAAAAAAAAACCAGTCAAAACCTACACAGATTTGGCAACACTTGAAAACCCATCAGTCTCTGA
>NC_137505.1:5890000-5920000 GCF_041902795.1 Electrophorus electricus | reverse complement strand
GGTGTGTGTGTGTGTCTCACCTGAACCAGTAGGTGTGTGTGTGTGTGTATGTATTTGTGTCTCACCTGAACCAGTAGGGGTGTGTGTGTGTCTCACCTGAGCCAGTAGGTGGGTGTGTGTGTGTGTGTGTGTGTGTGTGTATGTATTTGTGTCTCACCTGAACCAGTAGCAGTGTGTGTGTGTGTGTGTGCGTCTCACATGAACCAGTAGAGGTGTGTGTGTGTGTGTGTGTGCGTCTCACCTGAACCAGTAGAGGTGTGTGTGTGTGTGTGCGTCTCACCTGAACCAGTAGATGTGTGTGTGTGTGTGTGTGTGTGTGTGTGTGTCTCACATGAACCAGTAGGTGTGTGTGTGCGTGCGTCTCACCTGAACCGGTGTGTGTGTGTGTGTGTGTGCATGTATTTGTGTCTCACCTGAACCAGTAGCGGTGTGTGTCTGTGTCTCACCTGAACCAGTAGCGGTGTGTGTCTGTCTCACCTGAACCAGTAGCGGTGTGTGTCTGTGTCTCACCTGAACCAGTAGCGGTGTGCGTGTATCTCACCTGAATTAGTAGGTGTGTGTGTGTGTGTGTTCGCGTCTCACCTGAACCAGTAGGTGTGTGTGTGTGCGTCTCACCTGAACCAGTAGGTGTGTGTGTGTGTGTGTGTCTGTGTCTCACCTGAACCAGTAGCGGTGTGTGTCTGTCTCACCTGAACCAGTAGCGGTGTGTGTCTGTGTCTCACCTGAACCAGTAGCGGTGTGTGTCTGTGTCTCACCTGAACCAGTAGCGGTGTGCGTGTGTCTCACCTGAACTAGTAGGGGTGTGTGTGTGTCTCACCTGAGCCAGTAGGTGTGTGTGTGTGTGTGTTTCACTTGAGCCAGTAGGTGGGTGTGTGCGCGTCTCACCTGAACCAGTAGGTGTGTGTTTGTGTCTCACCTGAACCAGTAGGGGTGTGTGTGTGTCTCACTTGAGCCAGTAGGTGTGTGTGTGTGCGTCTCACCTGAACCAGTAGGTGTGTGTGTGTGTGTGTGTGTGTGTGTGTGTGTGTGTGTGTGTGTGTCTGTGTCTCACCTGAACCAGTAGCGGTGGGCGTGTGTCTCACATGAACCAGTAGGTGTGTGTGTGCGTGTGTGTGTGTGTGTGTGTGCGTCTCACCTGAACCAGTAGGTGTGTGTGTGCATGTATTTGTGTCTCACCTGAACCAGTAGCGGTGTGTGTCTGTGTCTCACCTGAACCAGTAGCGGTGTGCGTGTGTCTCACCTGAACTAGTAGGGGTGTGTGTGTGTCTCACCTGAGCCAGTAGGTGTGTGTGTGTGTGTGTGTGTGTGTTTCACTTGAGCCAGTAGGTGGGTGTGTGCGCGTCTCACCTGAGCCAGTAGGTGTGTGTGTGTGTGTGTGTGGGTGTGTGTGCGTCTCACCTGAACCAGTAGGTATGTGTGTGTGTGTGTCTCACCTGAACCAGTAGTGGTGTGTGTGTGTGTGTCTCACCTGAACCAGTAGGTGTGTGTGTGTGGGTGTGTGTGTGAGAGAGTCACCTGAACCAGTAGTGGGGTGTGTGTGTGTGTGTGCGTGTGTCTCACCTGAACCAGTAGGTGTGTGTGTGTGTGTGTGTGTGTGTGTCACCTGAACCAGTAGATGTGTGTGTCTCACCTGAACTAGTAAGTGTGTGCGTGTGTGTCTCACCTCAGCCAGTAGGTGTGTGTGTGTATATATGTGTGTGTGTGTGTGTGTGTCACCTGAACCAGTAGGTGTGTGTGTCTCACCTGAACTAATAGGTGTGTGTCTCACCTGAACTAGTAGGGGTGTGCGTGTGTGTGTCGCCTGAGCCAGTAGGTGTGTGTGTGTGTGTGTGTGTGTGTGTGCGCGCATGTATTTGTGTCTCACCTGAACCAGTAGGTGTGTGTGTGTGTGTGTGTGTGTCACCTGAACCAGTAGATGTGTGTGTCTCACCTGAACCAGTAGGGGTGTGTGTGTTTGTGTCTCACTTGAACCAGTAGGGGTGTGTGTCTTACCTGAAGCTTGTTGAATGTGAGGGAAACAGCAGGGTGGTGGATTCCAAATGCATCATCTCGCAGCAAACCATCACCAGCCCACACAACACCGGCACCGAATACTGGAGAAATCCAACACTGCGAACACGGGGCCATCACACAAGAAGGACCCTGTTCACACGGTCAAAACGCACACAGGGACAGCATTTATACAGTCAAAAGGCAGGAGGGCCGGCATTTATACAGTCAAAAGGCAGGAGGGCCGGCATTTATACAGTCAAAAGGCAGGAGGGCCGGCATTTATACAGTCAAAAGGCAGGAGGGCCGGCATTTATACAGTCAAAACACAGGAGGTTGACAATCAGACATCCAAATAATAGACTTGGAAAAGTAAAGTAAAGAGGTGATGGGTACAACAGTAGCCGTAGTACCCACCGTAGAACCCACCGTAGAACCCACCGTAGTACCCACCGTAGTACCCACCGTAGTACCCACCGTAGTACCCACCGTAGTACCCACCGTAGTACCCACCGTAGTACCCAGCCATACCGAGGAACCCACCGTAGTACCCAGCCATACCGAGGAACCCACCGTAGTACCCAGCCATACCGAGGAACCTTCGCAAATTGCGGCCAGGCAAGACTGTGGGAATATGTGGGATGGCAATGAGCTGAGCATCTAGAAGTCCCACCTGTATGTACCCTACCTGTTTGCCAAGTCGTGTTACTCTTAGCTTGAGCAAACCCACACTTTTATTTATATATATAAAATGTATATGTATGTATGTGTGTATATATATATATATATATGCATATGTACACACATACACACACACACACACACACACACACACACACACGTTTACCAAGGAACCAAGTCAAAAGGCAGGTGCAAAATCAACAGGGCTTCTCGGTCTGTTTTCATTGCTTCTTTTAAAGGAACCAAGAGCTTGTAATTATTCAGTGAGAACCAGGAAAGCATGAAGCAGGAATGGATGATATCTGCTGTGAACACATGCCCTACACACACTCGTGCTTGTAACACTCTTCAAAGAAAATGTGAGGCTTGCAATTCTTTAAGAGTGGCAAAAAGACAACGTGTCTGTAAGAATGTAACAGTGTATCTCTATTAAGTGTGTCTGTAATAATGTATTACAGATACCCTGTTACATTATTACAGACACAGTTAAATTATCAGTGTCTGTCATAATGTAACAGTATCTGTAATAATGTAACAATTTGTCTGTAATAATGTAACAGCGTATTTGTAATAATGTAACAATGTGTCTATAATAATTTAAGTGTGTCTGCAACGTTTTCCAAACCCTTCTGATGAATTTAAGTGTGTCTGCAACGTTTTCCAAACCCTTCTGATGCACAATCTTCAAATGAAAACCTTGGTTTGTCAGAGACCAGTGCATGGGCCACTGGTTTGTATTGGACACGCACATGTGACTGGTTCTGAACTGGGCCTTCAACAGCATTGAAGGGCTAACAAAGGGTCAGTGCTCCTTTCTTTATGGTGTTGTACTTAATGTGATGGTGCTGGATTTCTTATAAAAAGAAACAGGTACGGTGGTTTTTCATCTTAGATATCACGTGGAAGCAAAATGACACCTTTCACAGTGCCACTGGCTTCTCCCTCAAACCTGAAAATCCACAGAGTTGAAATTAGAGCACACAGTACAGTAGCATGGCACAACATAATACTGCACCAGACACTGATGAACAGGGCACCACACACAAGTCACGAAGCCACGGAGCAGATCTGCAAGGCCCAATACCACATCCGAGAAGTTCCTCATCCTGTAAAACCTCAAAGCTCTCTTTTGTCTTGGATGCTGGAAAAGCACTGAAAGATTAGAATTTGTCATCTAATGGGTAGACAGCACCCCAGACCAACCTGCAGAGTGTTTCATCTGAATTGGGAACGAGCAAATAGGTTGAACACCAAGGGCTAGAGCTAGAGTTTTCAACTAAATAAACCCTTTTTTCCTCAAAATGTTTTAAGATTAAGAAGCAAAGCATACTGTCTCAGAGGGGAATTATCATCAACATTAGCAATGGATAATTCTTAATGAGACACATTTTCTTGAGCATAGTGTGGCAGGTAGAGATGAACTGAGTCCATACACCTCAGGAAATCACATCAGGAACTGGCCAGGCCAAAATAACAAACACAAAGCACCAACACTTCAGCAACATGAGCTACCTAACACCAACACCTAGGCAAAGTGAGCTACCCAACACCAACACCTAGGCAATGTGAACTACCCAACACCAACACCTAGGCAATGTGAACTACCCAACACCAACACCTAGGCAATGTGAACTACCCAACACCAACACCTAGACAATGTGAGCTACCCAATACCAACACCTAGACAATGTGAGCTACCCAATACCAACACCTAGGCAACCTGAGCTAGCTACCCTCGGTCTAAAAAATGAAACAAAAACGTTCCCCCGCTTGGACATTCTTTACTTTCTTTCCTTAGTTCTGGTAATTGATTTTCAAACAGCCATCCTGAGTTCTCTATTATTTTATTAAATGTAAATATCATTCCCTTAAACTTTTTAGTCAATTTTGCTAATTAGACTCTACAAAATACAATATACTGTACCTTATGTGTAACATATAGATATGTGTATATGTAATTAAAAAAAACAATTTTCTTGCATATTCACTGTCTATTGGCAAGAACGTTTGCGCTGTTTTATGGATTTTATTTTAAAAATCTCTTACAGTTGTGAGTGTTTAAAAGTAGACAGCAATTTCACGGAAACGTATCGGTAATGCTGGTACACGCCTTGGACAATATTGACAGAGGGATCGTGCACCGCTCTCGTACCTCAGGGAGAGATTAACTGAGCGGCTCCACGCACTGGAGCCTCAGACGGCCGAGGCTCCACTGTGAGTGGCGGGTACCTTGGTGGGCAGCGTTCAGAAATGGGAAATCCACTGACCGGTTCATCGCTACTGTAGCAAACAATTGGCAGGAGACTTCAGTATGGCTTCATTTGGACAAATCATCTTTTGGAGGTACCTCAGGAAAGCTCACTGTAATCATGCTTACTTAAATATTTTCAGCAGTGTATAGTCATTAACCCCATAACCATTTTATATATATATATATATATATATATATATATATATATATATATATATATATATATATATATATATATATATATATATATATATATATATAGAGAGAGAGAGAGAGAGAGATTTTAAAATTTGTGGTAAAGTACACAGAGTTTCCAGAGGTCCTTCTCAGAAACACTTTGCTTACACTGCTGATGAAGGACCTCTGTCCAAAACGTCCTGTTTCTCTGAAAACTCTGTTGTACTACACTGCAGTTACTCATGTAGAGTCTTCTTCATATTATATATATATTATATATATATATATATATATATATATATATATATATATATATATATATATATATATATAAATAATAATTATATATATATATATATATATATATATATATATATATATATATATATATATATATATATATATATAATTATTTATCTGACTGTTTTTGTTTCCATATGTGCTGGTGCAGTATGATTGTCCTTATTTTTGTAATTGCTGCATTATTAATTCTCCTTCTGGCCATCGCATTTTCAGGTAAGCCATGCAGTTCAACAGATACTGATGTAACTTACCATCCGTGGATGTGCTGTGTTGATCTGTCTTCCTGTGTCTCTAAGTCTCTTACCTTTTTGATAATAGGGTTAATTTACTTGCATTTGTTTGTGGTTCCAAGTGTCCCAGGGAATTGTGGAGACAAAAAATGGCTTTCCTGTAGGGAACCTGGGACAGGATGTGGTCTTGGACTGCACCTTCCAAAGCAACACTGGAAAAGGTCCTGCAGGCAACGTGTTAATTACCTGGACTAAAGAAAGACTTTCTGGGGTGGTGTATCAGTACCAGAATAACGCACCACAGTTAAAGGATCAGAATTCACAGTTCCAAAACAGGGCCCAGCTGTTCCCAGATGTTATCGCTACGGGAAACGCTTCCCTCCTCCTGAGGAGGGTGACGATGGAGGATGATGGTGTGTACAGGTGCGTTGTGAGCGCACCCGGGGTCTCCGGAACAGTCCGCATTCACCTCAGTGTGGGCGGTAAGGAACTCGGACATACGTGAACGCTTGCAACGAAAAACCACACGTGTCCATTTACTGTTCCTGCGCATTCTACAAAATAAAAATGATAAGATAACGCATTATTTTATTTTTAAACGCCCACATCTAAATAAAGCCTATTTCGCATTTAAATGTAATTTTAATGTAAAGGTTGTACAACATCAAAATGAAAACTCATTACACAAAACGGGGGAAATAGCTGATATATGGTTTTTCGTTGCAAGGGCTCAAATGTCCTCCACTATTTCCATAAAAGTATTCCTCGGTGAGGCACAGCCGCCGAAGTCGGTCAGCGTGCTCTGTGCTCTGTGTGCAGCATTCTCGGCTCCTGCCATCACAACAGCAAACAAAAGCCTGCGGGCTGAAGCTCCGAGATGGCTGCCCAGACCCAGCGTCACGTGGCTCGACCCGGACGGTGAGCGGCTTGCCGGTGTCACCCAGTTTAACAACTCTTCAGACGGCACCGTTCAAGTGGTGAGCAGCCTGCAACACCCAGTGGCACCGAATGAGACGTACACCTGCATCATTCAGAACCATCTCGTCCAGGCCGTCTCGGAGGCCACAGTTACAGGTATGTGTCCTGCATGCACTAGCAGATATAAGTGAATTATAAGACAAATATATATATATATATATATAAAAAGAGTACTCAGCCACAACAAAAACATTTATACACGTTATTGAACATATTATATTACCTAGCCCGTGGGTATTAAATGATACTGTGTTGACCATAGCAACTGTAAAACAAAAATACTCAGTATTACTCAAAACGGTGGCTGTGTCGGAGAATTTTACCTGTAAGACAGATCATTTTGTGGAAGACAAACTAATTGACCCGCAAAGGCCAATCAAAGAGAGATTCAAGAAAAATGAGCCAGCGTCCTCTGCTGTTTTCGTTCTACAGGTGAAGGCGTTTCGGCACACACGTCTTTTCTCTTTAGCTCATCGCCCAGGACGTTGCCAGTGCCGCCACATTGTGCAGCCACCATCCTTCTCTGCATGCTGGTATGGTGAGGTTATTTTAGTGCCTGCTTTCCTATGTTTCTCAGTCATACCGACTCTGTGAAACGCGTATGTTTTCGACAGTAAACAAATAAACGTCTCAAACGTTCATTCTGTTGCCTTCAGAGTTGTTTTTGGTTTTGGGACTCGATCCTCGTTGTGGCCAGTAGATGGAGACACTCCCCCGCGTCCCGTCTTTCCTCGTCTTTCCTCGTCTTTCCTCGTCTTTTCCTCGTCTTTTCCTCGTCTGCCGATTGGACCGTAAGCAAAAAGTTCTCCGACGTCACTGAGCGTGAACTTCCGAAGAGTTGCAGAAAGTGCGCGCGAGGTCGGAGAAGTTTCAAGGCGTTTACAGGAACGGGCACGAGCATCTCGGCGGGCGCGCGCCTGGAACCGAGCAGGCGGCACGCTGACGCGGAGCGGAACTCCGGCGCGCTCGACGGTGTTGCGGCGCCTGCGGGACCCTGAACGTTCGCCTGTGTGGCACCCGACGTGCTGCTACGTGAGGGGCAGCGATACGGAGTGACGAGGTTTACGCTACCGTGTCGATACAGAGTTTGGAGATTAACGCTACCGTGTCGATACAGAGTTTGGAGATTAACGCTACCGTGTCGATACAGATTCACAAGATTACCGTTACAGTGTCGATACAGAGTTAGGAGATTAACGCTACCGTGTCGATACAGATTCACAAGATTACCGTTACAGTGTCGATACAGATTGACGGCATTAACGTTAGTGTCGATACAGAGTGACGAGATTAATGTTACAGTGTTGATGCAGATTGACATGATTAATGCTACAGTGTTGTTTTGTGGCGAGGAATTTACTCACGAAACCATGAAAAAATCCGAAATGAAACAAACCTCGATTCAGAGTAACGGCCGCGTCAGCAAGTCCAGGGCGGTTTGCAGCGTCTGCAGTCGCATGTTCCGAGAGCCCAAACTTCTCCCTTGTCTCCACACGTTTTGCGCCGACTGTATTCGGCAGATCGAGCCGTTTTCTGCACCGAAGGTTGACGGTAAGAGCACGCCGCTGGGAGCCGAGGGTCTCGCGGGAGACCGCAACTCTGTGACGGTTCTGTGTCCTGAGTGCGATTCGGAGGTAGACCTGCCATCATCCGGCGTGGACAGCCTCACCACAGACCACCTCGCCCTCGACGAGGTTTTCATGGAGACCCTCCTCATCGAGAGCAGCGTGTCGTGCGACTTGTGCAGCGACGGGGAGGCAGGCCAGCGTTGCGAGGTGTGCTCCGTCAACCTCTGCAAGTTCTGTAGTCAGGCGCACAGGTCAGTATGATGAGAAAATGACATGCCTGGGATTTTTGACCTGCTTAAATCATAATTTGCACCGAATGCTGCGTTGGCCTGAAGGTGTGGTGTGCGAGTGTTGTGCTTACTATAAAGGAGTGAGTGCCACGTTTGCTTTGCTCGTCCTGCTTTTTCATTACACGGACATCCCATAACATTCATATAACGTTACTGTCCTCTGCAGGAGACAAAAGAGGACGTCCAGCCACTCCATCCACAGCCTGGAGGATCTGAAGGCACAGGGACATCTCTCTAGGCCTGTCCTGTGCTCTGTGCACGCGGGCCAGGAGTTACGGCTCTTCTGTGAGCCCTGTGACCTGCCAGTTTGCCGAGAGTGCGCTGCAGCGTTCCACCGGGAACACCGGTGCCGCCCCACCCACGACGTCATCAATCACCATGGCGATCGTATCCGGGCACTGGTCTCCGGGAGCCTGCGTCCTCGCCTTGGCCGCCTGGAGGAGGCTCTGAGGCGCGTGGACACGTCCCAGGGCGCCCTGCAGAGGCACGCCAAGATGCTGGCGAGCGAGATACGGGCGTTTGCGCAAGGCTATGCCACCGCCGTGGAGGCGCACTGCAGCTCGCTGTTGCGCGCCTTGGAGGACCTGCGGCTCCAGCGCAGCAACCAGCTCCACCTGCAGAGGGCGCAGCTGCTGCAGTCCCTGGCCGACACCGGCGGTGCTGTGGACTTCGCTGAGCGCCTGCTCACGTGCGGCTCAGAGGCCGAGATACTCGACGCCAAGGGCATCACCGTGAGGAGGCTAATTACCCTGCTGGAGTCCGGTTACGACCCCCAGCCGGACACGGTGGCCCACGACGACGGGAGCGGCATCTGTTTTTTGCCACAGCGATGCGCGGGTCAGGTGGAGGGCTTCCCCATGGTGGGGGTCCTCCATGCCAAGACGACAGACCCCAGCAAATGCGTCGTCCAGGGAGAAGGTGAGCACAAGGGTTAAAGAGACGAGTCGGCACTAACTTTAAAATGTCACGTGTTCCTTTGCAGGGGACGGTCCCTGGCGTGTGATCAGCAGCACTGCTCAGTTTGTTTACATCAGCGAGGTTTTACGTTTACCTGAAAGGAAAGAGTTTGGGAGCAGTAGACTTACTTTGTGGTAGGAGGGATTTACTAAAGTCCTAAAGAGGAACGTTGCTGGGATCGTGCAGGCAGTCTGTGCTTTCGCAAGGCCATGCACACCATCGTCAATAGAGTGCGCTTTACACACTTTCATCACCGCTAGAGTGCGCTTTACTCACACACTTTCAGACTCTCATATGGATTTGGTCCAAACCAGATTCTTCCAAGCGAGAGCCCTCCGGTTGGATGTTGGATGATGATGCTGATGTTACTGGTTTCCATGGCAGCATCAGTGGGCTTTGTTTTCCACTCCCTTACCAAGTCCTGGCATGCCTGCAAGCATTCAGTCACCAACACTATTAAGAGAAACTTGTGTGTCTAGTTGGCTAACTGCTAGGGTTTATTATTTCAGTCTTTCAAGCTAGGGCTACAGTTTAGGGTTTAGGGGTTAGGGTTAGAGTTTAGGGGTTAGGGTATAAGATACACAGCAGTCCTGTAACACTTCTCCTTTGGGAAATGTAAGATTGTAAAGGCACTGCAAGTTGCAGACTTGATGTATTTAAAGACGTTTGTATTCCTGTGATTGTGGACACTGAGAGGAGTTGTGTTGTGATGCCTTCTGATGCTCTGTATCGCACCCATGTGTGATGCCAGCTGTTTAATATACAGGTGATTAAACTGAGCCCTTTTCTCAGATATTTCTACAGAATGTCTCTGGTTCCTGGATACTCTGTTTACCCACGTGCCTAGACAGATGATTCTGTGGTGCCACGAACGTGTGGAGTCCAGCTGTAGCGCCTCCCTTTTTGCAATGGGTGAAGTGAGTTCATGTCGGCATCGACAGAGTTGGGTGCCTTCACTTGCTTTAAAGGAGTTGTGTGTGGTTTGTGTGTGCATCTAGCCCCAGTTCATTAACAAATGTGTCAGGCGCCATGAAGTCACATGCTGTGCTGTGAGCAGCCTGTCAGGCTGCGTGTCTGAGGTCAGCTGCAGCTGTAAAGGCTAAATATGTCACATAGGTCGTAGGCCATAGGTCAGTTCTTATACAGACTGTGTTTACCTTTAACCTTGATGCCAGTTAGACAGTGAGAGCAGGAATACCTTTTTTGGTCGTTCTTGCTCTGTAAGGTGTTGCAGTGATCAAATGAAAGCCTGTTGGCGTTTTCTCCTTCTACAACTCTGTAGATTGGTCTGCCCCCATGTGCTCTGCTCAGGGCTGTATTACCTACAGGTGTCCAGCAGGGGGCGGAGGGCCAAAGGGGAGAGTTCACACTGATCTGCAAGGACTCCGCAGGAGAGCTGATGGGTACAGGAGGAGATGCTGTCCTCGTCAGCGTAGTTCACACAGAGCAGAAAGACTGGTGAGTGTTGTGTGTGTCCCCCTGTGCCAGAGGTTACCAGCACCACTTAGCCTAGTAATGTCCAGGGCCTGGATAATTGAGCCAGGGCCTGGATATTTGGATCAGGGCCCGGATGTTTCCGAGATCTGTGCGGAACATTCCACATACGCTTCGGGTTTAAACCCTCTGCGTTCTAATGGGCCTGCAGAGGTGCGCTTTGTCTTTCTAACAGTAGTAGCATTTTAGCAATCACCCAGTCAGCGTGTGAGTGGGTTTTCTCTCCACTTAACAATAAACTGATAAACTTCTTATTAAAGTCATAGTTGTGTTTGAGTGACAGACCTGCGCTGACCTCTCCCTGGTGCCGGTTTTGGTTCATTACAGCAGGGTGGATGCGACAGTGGTGGACAACGGTGACGGTTCGTATGCCGTCTCTTACCTGCCCGAGGTGTCTGGGTCCTACTCGGTGTGGGTGTGTGTGAAAGCTCAGCACGTCAAGGTAGCGTACGTGCACCCGTCGGCGCGCGGAGACGAGGTGCCGGCAGTGGACGTGACTCCCGCTGTGCTTCCTCTGCAGGGCTCGCCGTTCTCGCTGACAGTCCGGCCCAAGTTCCGGCGTCACCACGGAATCTTCCACTGCTGCTCATTCTGCTCCAGCAAGGGCGCTAAAGAGGCGCAGTGTGGCTGCCCGGGCACCATGCCAGGTATCTCCCCCAACAGGGAACGTGAGCTGGAATTTGATCTGATGATCTGCTGTATTCTTCTGAACATATCACTGCATATATTGTTTGTATTGTGTGTGTGCGTGTGTGTGTGTGTGTGCGTGCGTGTGTGTGTGTGTGTGTGTGTAGGAGGGTTCCAGGGCTGTGGTCATGGCCATAAAGGTCACCCAGGAAAGGATCACTGGTCTTGCTGTGGAAGTCTGGTGAAGAAGTCTGAGTGTCTGCACGGCCGTGAGCCAGGCTCACCCCATGGACGTGTCCGGACCGTCGAGCTCTGACGGAGCGGTCACAACACACTTTCTTTTCGCCACACACACCTGCGTAATGAGAGGTGGCGAGTCTGTTTTTGAAAATCAGCTGGAACGTCTGTACACTGAATACCACAGTTGGAGTGGACTGACCGGTTCTGTGACTCAGCCAAAGCTTTTGAAGGAACTACTCATAAACACGCGTTAAACCTTTTAAACAGCACAAGTAGATATTACACACCCCGTGTAGCAGAAGGAATTTAACAGGACTGCTTTACAATTATTTCCTAAAACTTGGAACTCTTCAGTACTGTCATTTATCTAAAAATCACTACCAAAATGTGCTATATTACATTCTATTTTGTTTTTAGACGCATTAATTTTGGGGGTTAATAAACTAGCATTGCAGTGTTAGTGTGGAGAGATCTAGTCTACCGTGTCTCCAGTGTTTCCTCAGGATTACACAAGATTACCAAAGATCATGTCTATTGGTTCATATATCTTATAATACTAATTGTAAAATAGCTTTAAGAACCGAAACTTGTCCTTTCAACTGTAGTTTTACAACGGTGTTTATCAAAGAAGCCTTTCGGAGAGTAGCCGTGACATGACGCAGCGGGTCAGACGCTCGCGGGCCTTTGACGCGTCTTTATTCTCCGCGTGGTAATCCGCAGTCGTCGTAAGTAACCGGAAGAGGGTCTGAACCGGAGAGCGCAAGACGGCAAATCCACACGACAGCCGTAGTACCGGTAGGAAGATCAAAACCGGAAAGGCACACGCGGCCACGGGGAGCGGGCAAGCGCAACGAGAAAACCGGGCAAACGTAGCAAACGCTCGGTACTCGCGCACTGAAAGCGCGGCGATACTTTATCAAGACCGATCGATAAAGGTGTCGACGGGGCTGGGGCGTGAGCGCGATGCGTGGGACGGAGGGAGTTGTAGTCCGGTACGTGGCTAGCGGAGGTCCGCTGCGGGACACGCGGGCCGCGGAACGGTACAGAACAAAACGTCCGTAATCTTGCCATCTCTTAGCAGCTGATATGAAATTGAATTATTTTTGTGTTGTGCGTATTGCGTGAGAATGCGACTTGAAATGCATAACAAAAGTTCTATCGAAAAAAAAGGTTTATGATATAAAATGTTTTTTTTATATATATATATTTTAAAATACGTCCATCCTTTTCTAAATGAGCCCTTTCAACGAAAGACCATATATCAGTCATTTCCCCTTTTGTGTTATTTTAGTTTTTGACTTTGTACAACTTTTACATTAAAATTGCATTAAAATGCTAAATATGGTTTATTTTGACTTAATTCATTCATGTGGGCATTTAAAAATAAACCTTGCAATAATGCTTTATATTATTCTTGTTATTTAGTAGAATGCAGAAGAACAGTAAATGGACACGTGTGGTTTTTATTTCGTAAGGGCTCCGTTGTCGCTGAGGGTGACAGTTTACTTGAACCTAAAAGAAGAACTGACAATATTGACCTGACCAACGCCTCTGTGATATTCTATAACACCAACCACGTTGTCAGTTTAATTGTCTTCATTGCCGTTGTCTTTAGATAAACTGTTCCCCTCGGTTTTGAAGATAAGATAGCGAAAAGGAGCACAGATTTTAAATACAATCCCGCATAATTCTGAGGGCCTTCGCTATATCTGAGACGATGACTTTATTTTAAATTGAACACTAGATGGCAGCAGTACACCGTGACAGTCACTTTACATTTAACTCGTCAGTGCTGCTGAGTTGAACTGAGTAAGTGTAACTTGTTTCTATGCGCAGCTCTTTCGTAGTCATTATTTATTATTTATTACCAGCTGACAAGCATAAATAAGGCATCGTCCACGTATTAGAATAAGTGCTAAAGTAAAGAATATAGATGAGGAAAGGGCCCAAGGATACAGCAGGAGTTTTGACCCCTTTTACAGCTTTGTGCACTTACAGTACGGTACATTCACTCCGTCAGTGAAATGCCTGCATATATAGGTGCACTCTGTAGTCCTGCTGTTATGTAATGTATACTGTATACTGTAATGTCAGTATTCCATCCCTGACCGGCCCCCAGCCAGCTACAACTGCAGCTAATCGTTACTGGTAACCGTTGATCAGTCTGGTATGTCGTTGATCAGTCTGGCATGTCGATTGGAGGATCTTTGACCCATTTCCTCCGAAACAACAGGATGCTGGTGGGTTTCATCACATGAACTGTTCACTTCTGGTCCTTTCACAGCAGTTCTGTTGGATTAAGGTCTTAGATTAAGGTCTTAGATTAAGGTCTTGGATTAAGGACTTGGGCCATTCCAAAACATTAACTTTATTCTTCTACGGGTTCTTTGTTAGAACGATTTGTGCGTGTGTCTGCGTGTAGGGTTGCTGTCTTGCTGCGTGACCCACTTCCTCTCTAGATTCCGTTCACATACAGATGTCCTGACATTTTTCTTAAAAGCTCATTGGTATAATTCAGAATTGTTTTTGTTCCATCAATGATGACAAACTGTCTTGGCTCAGATCCAGCAAAACAGGCCCATAGCCCATGACACTACCACCACATTTCACGTATGGGACATATTACCACCATGCTTCAAAGATGCGGTTTAAGGTTCATATGCTGGAATGCAGGGTTTTCCTTTCTCCAAATATAATACTTCTCATTTTAACCAGAAAGTTCTATATTGGTCTCATCTGTTCACAAAGCATTTTGCCATCAGCCTTCAGGCTCGTCCATGCGATCTTTAGCGCACTGCAGATGGGCAGCTGCGTTGTTTTTGGTGAGAAGTGGTTTCCTTTCAGCCACTCCCTTGCTGCTCAGTGTCCTCCTGGAGTTGCGCTGGTGAATTTTCAAGCACAACTGTAGGTAGCACAATATGCCACTGTCACTTTTAGTGCCGATAACGCTCGTGACAATCTATTTTCTTTATTGGCTCCTCTTGGGTTATGCCTCTTTATAATCATTCACACTTGACTTTTTCAGTCTGTTGAGAAGTTTTCACCACCTTTTCTGTGTTTTTATGCCCTTTGTCCCGGCATTATGTTCAGCGTACCAGCATCTTTTATTAAACAGCGTGTTCAGCTGCACTGAGTTCAGTGCAAGGTGAGAACGTGTCTTCACCTGTCAGTCATCCACCACATCTGCAGCACCTGTCAGATGATACTCGACAGTCTGTGCTGGCATGGTTTCAAAACTAAACTAACCAAGGCTCCTTTCTAAAATATTCATATAGATTATCTTATAGTAGGGCTCTATTGATAATTAATTTGACAAGAGAGATCTGGTTTCCAGGACAACTTGTTTAACATGGTATTAGACCTTAGATGCGGGCATCATGGATGCGGAGAGGCGTGAGTATTGCTCACCTGGGCACCAGAGACCGGTTGTACGCGTTAGAGGTTCACCTGGACGTATTTGATGCATAGAATGGTGAACGTATTGGTGTTTAAAGGTTGGGAAAAAAGGTGAGATCGTCAGGGTTCTGTATGGGTATCTGCATCCGTAGAAGGTCACGCTGTATTAATCATGTTACAACACTGCTATAATTATTCAAAATTCTTTTTTATTACTTTTGCTTAAGGCCCCATTCCACGAATCGCTGCCAGATCTTTTTTTAGAACAGTTCAGAAAATCTAGGCTGTTTTCGACACTATTGCCACTTAGAGACTCAGCACCTGTGAACCTCACAAGTCTCAGTCACTGTTCAACACCTGCTAGCTGCGCCACTGAGGCTCTGGCAGTGCCCTGCAGATGCCCGTTAGACCCTGTCTCTCCCTGCTTGGCACCGTACTGCTCTGCTGACTGGCATGTCTGCCACGATATCCCGCCCATTCAATATTCCTGCACGCTGCCATCCGTCTGCCTCTCTACAGCAAGACCAGTGGTCTCTCTCTCTCTCTCTCTGCAACAGGACCAGCTGTCTCTCTCTTTCTCAGCAGGCCTGCTTCTGTCTGTGTTAGCACATCTCAAGGGTAATGTGTTGTTTAAATACACCCAGTTTAAACGGTCGTAGTTCACCATGATGCACCACTGCTCCACTTCCTCTTCATTCTCAACCCCGCTGCAGCATGATGTTCTGCTCATCATATCAGTGTCGTACCTCTCTCTCTCTCTCTCTCTCTCTCTCTCTCTCTCTCTCTCTCTCTCTCTCTCTTAGAATAACCCCTTTTAATCAGATCTTTTCTTGACGTCATTAACGATCCGTGTCTAAGCGTCAGGATACAAGTGCACTCTCCTCGGTTGCACTTATGTCCGCTCTCCTCGGGGGGGCGGTGTAGCCCGTCCGCGGCTATCGCTTTCCTTAAGCGTGACTCACACGTGATCAGGTTTCCAAGGGGATTCGGCCCGATTATTTGCAGCCTGCCACAGAAATGCCACCACTGACAGAAATCAGTGCAGTATCGCGGTGGGACAGGAGACCGGCCTGCTAACAAAGTGTGTTATATGAACGCCTCCTCATCTGTGGACGGATTCACTTATCCCAAGGTTACAAATACAGCTGGAGTCATCCGCTAATTTTTAAGTGCTTCACTAAATTGTTAACAATTAACACGAGTTATTTGAATAAATAAGTACTGGATGTCACGAACTAGTTTTGAAATAATTGTTTTTATCTTTACACGATGGCTTTAAGGATAAATAAACAATTTGGTTAGAAACATAAAACATGTTTCTTACTGATTAGCAAACAAAGAAGTTCCAAAGTGATACACAAGCCAACAAGCTGTAAGCTACTATTTTAAATTCAATGACCTGTGGTTGGTAATTGGGAGACGCTCCCTTGGCTCACCAAACGGCCGTTGATGGGATGCTGGAGGACCGAGGGAGGCGATAACGCTGGTAACAACATAAGAGACTGTAGCTGCTGCAAGGAAAGGAGGCGTAAACGACGTTCAATATGACAACCGAAAGCTATGGAGAATAATTTGAAAATCTTTCTAACGTAATTCTTTTTTTTTTTCTCCCTGTGGTCCGTGTGGACGGTTTAATCGGCGACGTCGATGAGGGACTGCAGCTTGAGGCAGATGATCAGCCCGACGTTAGCTTAGCATAGCTAACTAGACACAGTCTTCCTCAGAAAAGCCGCAGCGTTCAGGGCAGGTCGGAGGATTTTTTGTTCTTGACGAGGTTTTCTGTGCAAGCTGTGTACGCCTATGATTTGATAAGCGGTCGGGCAGTTGGGACGCGACTGTTTCACTCGTTACATCTACGTAGCTAGAGGCAGCTAGGATATTAAGTCCGAGGAGAGGTTAGAGAAACTGTCGCGGCGGGCCTGTGTCACAGAAACCGATTATTCGATTATTGATCGATATTTGCGTCGATGTCGCCTTCGATTCCGTGCCCAAAGTAAGCGGGATTTTTATCTAATCTAGCTGTACGTTTTGCTCAAGCTGTTGTCGCTTAATGTGCATGTTAAACTGTGTCGCCGATATTCGAAACCAGTGAGTTCAGCTTTATTTTCATTAAATGGCGTTGGGTAAGATTTGAATATTCTCTGCTTATATGTATACATTCCGGTAATATCGTAGTCATTTCAGTGAAATACGTCCACCAGCGCATATTGTGGGGGAACAACACTAACCTCCCAGCTAATGTTAGCTAGGCTAGCTAACCCGTCGCCCTCCAAACCAGTCTTGCAGCTGAGAAACGTCTGGAGCACGATCGAAGATCATGGACCGGAATGGGAAAACGATTCCCACGGTATGTGGACGGATTTGTTAACACGGTTGTTTTCATGTTGCTTAACCGGTTTTCGGAGTGATGCGTGTCGGTTTCTGTCGCCAGAGGAATGAATTGCCGCTGCTCTTACGAGTTAGCCTTTCGGGTTTGGCTCCGAAACGGCTCTTTTGTGCAAAAGGTAGAATGTTTTTCCATTAACGTTTTACTGAAGTTGTTGGAGAACGGATTTTAAGAATAATTATAATTTGTTCACACACGGATAAGGGAAAAAAAATCTTTGTGGCTTTCATTTCCAGAGTATTATGTGCAGGTATACGTGCAGTCAGTTTGCTTCAGTGGTTAACATGTTAGGTTATACTACCTAACTCATTTCAACCCCAACCCCCCCCCCCCCCCTCCAATCTAGACTGAGCTTTTTCTGTCGTGGTTTGCTATGACTGCATCTCAGCTGTCAAGTAACGCATTTTTTGTTTTCTTCCAAGAACATTGATACTTTTCTTGGTTATTTTTTTTCCAGCACAACCTTGGATCACAGTTAGACTGTATACTGTAAGCATGTGAGTGCCTGAACAGAAGGGAAATTGCCATGGAAACTGATGTTCGATTTTCAGAGTCCGCTTTCCTGTCAAATTTATCACGATATCCAGCACAGGAAAACGATCTCCTCTTTGTGTTTCAGACCAAAATGATGCGGAGACTCTAACAGACAAGGCGTTCTTTCTGCCCAGGAGCTAAACCCGCTTTGGCAGCTGGGCGCATGTAGCCTGTGACGAGATACACGTGGCCTACACGAGACAACCTTGACGTTTGTCCCTCCGTACTCCACTTTATTATTGAAACATGACAACTCCAGCTCTCTTGCCGCTCTCCGGACGCAGGATACCCACTCTGTCTCCGGGCGCCTCGTCGTTTCCGCACCACAGAGCGACGCTGCGACTCTCGGAGAAGTTCATCCTCCTCCTCATCCTCAGTGCCTTCATCACCCTGTGCTTTGGCGCGTTCTTCTTTCTCCCGGACAGCTCCAAGCACAAGCGCTTCGACTTGGGCCTGGAGGATGTGTTGATACCGCACATCGAGTCGGGGAAGGAGGGGCGCCATGGAGGAGAGCAGGTCATACACGGGCAGTCAGGACATGACAAGCACCGGCACAGGTGAGCCTGCCCACAAAAGACCAGCGGGCAGCATGTCTATACCCTTAGGACTAGGCTGATCGTTTTGGTTTGTTTGGTCTGTGTGTTGAACAACAGTAATCGTCAGTATCTTTGTATGGACTTTAAGATGCGTATAGTGACCGCTGTATGGCTATCAAGTTTTAGACTTTTTAGATTTTTGCATGTTCGGCTATTTACTTGTTTATTTATTATTTATCTATGTGCTTAACATGGATTTATTTATTAATTAATGCATTCTGTTGCCATACTTTTGCGGTAATAAAGATTACTAGTCAGTGTTTAAATGTGAAAATGTTTAAATAGCCTCTCTCTCAAGTACACAAGTGTGTGCACTGGGAACATTGATTTGTTGATTGCTTATCTGCATATTGGCTAATCTTTTGCTAATTGCTTTCTAATCCAATAGCAGGTGGCTAGGAAGTGTTTTCTCAGTTGTACTGTCCATCACAGTGGGTCCATGTTAGAAAAGTTGCAGAGAACTTCTCTCTCTTTATGTGAATAGTGTGATGTAATCCTGCCACTGCCTCACTGGATGGTGGGTGTGGTACTGCTTCACTGGATGGTCACATCTGTTGCTCTAACAGTGTTCAGGTAGACATACAGAAGGAAGCCGCCAGTGGTTTGCTGAAAGCTCTCAGTACTGACCTCCCCTCCCAGTGCATGATATGAAATTCAGTACTTTGAATCCGTACTAAAACTTCCCAGTCATTGTGCAGATGCAGGTGCTGCTGCGACCCAGCTGTGCTTGACTGCTCCTTTGTGTCAAGAAAAGCAAGAAAAGGAAACGGGTTGTTTGCTGATTAGAGGCCGTTGCTGAAGTAGACGTGCAGGCTATGGATCTGTGTGTTTTAGAGCTCAGGTAATGCAGCATCACGGCAAAGGATCTGCAGTGAGAATTGCTTTTGCAATTTTTTTTTTCGTCTGAAAAGTTGATCTAATCCCCGGAAGCAGTGATCTGAAATATTGTGTTTGAAAGGAAGTAGCCTATAGAGCCAGTGATCCAAATCGTGAAGATTGCAACACAGAAAAATTTGTCATCATGGCACGTAACAATTTCAACTACCAACTTTGGGTTAATGTTTAGGTGAAAATTGCTCAGTAGTTTGCAGCAGTTATGAGCTCCTTGTAAAGCTACAGAAGCACATGTGTGGTGTGCGCACGCATGTTGAATAACCTACTCCTCTCTGAAGCAGTGAACGCTTTAATGGCAACGCGGTGATGACGGGACCTGTTGAGCATGGTCGCCGTGCAGTCTGCAAGGCCAGGAGCCCGAGGTCGTTTCTCGAGTGGAACTAGAGGAAAATGGATCGAAAATGCAGACTTCCCTCGGGGCTGAGTGCTGGTGGGGAAGTGACACACTCCACCTGCTTTAAGCAGTTTTTTTTACACTTCTTTTTTTTTTCCTGTGTGTCTGAGGGACCTCTAACCTCGGTGCTGCCTGCATGCGATGATAAACGTAGTGCTGTGTAAAGTTTAACCTTTACCCCCACAGTAGATCACAGTTGACTGGACCTTCTGGGGGGAACAAAGCTATTTCATAAAACTGCTCATTTATTAAATTGTATTTACACTGAATGGCCACTTTGTTAGAGACACCCATCTAATAGCACGTTGAACTTTCTTTGGCCTTCAGAACTGCAGCAGTTTGCCGCGGCACAGGATTCAGTGGCTGTTGAAATCATTCTGCAGGACTCTTGGCCCATGTGCACAGGACGGCTTCTCATAGTTGCCGCAAATTAGATGGAGGTACTGGCGTGTTCTGAACAGCCCGTTCCACCTCGTCGCCGAGACGCCCTGCAGGATTAACATTTAGGGACTGTGAAGGCCAGGGAAGCAAGGAAAACTCATGATGCTGGAACCAGTCCAGGAATATACAACCTTTGGAGGCATGGTGCGTTGTCGCGTTGTCCTGCATAAGGCGTCCTCCTGCCACAGGGTAAACGGATGCCGTGAAAAAAAGCCGCAACGCTTGGGTAAGCCCTGCTCTCCGAAACTTCCATCCACATGTATCGGAGGACCCAGGCTGTGCCAAGAATGCATTCCCATCACTCCACCTCCACCAGCCCAGATTGTTGACCCCTGACAGTAGGGGCACATCGATTCATGCTGCTCATGCCAAATTCCAACCCTCCCATCAGCACGGTGCAGCAGGAATCTGGACTCTTCAGACCAGGAGATGTTTTTCTGCAGCTCGGTGATTCAGGTTTAGTGCTCTCTTGCTCATTGAAGTCTTGCCTTTCTGCTTCCCTTAGACTAGCCTAGTGGGGCGGGTCTCGCACCGATGAACACGTCTCGTTCAGAGTCACTCTGCTTGCTCCAGTTTCCCATTCTGATCTGGATTCACACTGAAAGGGATACACAGAAATCTTCCTCATCTGATTTTTTTTGGGGTCACGTGTCCAGTTCACATACAGGAAAGCTCCATTCAGGGAAAGGGCAAGTGTCTCTAAATAAAGTACACAGTGCATAAGGTCAAGTTGATTTGTTGTAGTTGCACGAAGTCCTGTGAGCAGTGCATTATGGTCATTCAGTCAGAAGCTTACCAGTTCGAGCCCCACCACTAGGTTAACACTGTTGGGCCCCTGAGCAAGACCCTTAACCCTCAATTACTCAAGATTTGTTCAGTCATAATTGTAAGTCGCTTTGGATAAAGGCGTCAGCTAAATGCCGCAGATGAATCAAATTATATAATGCAGTCTAGACATTGACACTCAAAACCCGTTCATAAATCATGCAGGTGGTTCCTTCAGATGCAGGATGCATGCCTAAATTGGACGGAACTGGTCGCTCCATTCTGTCGCTGTGAAGACCTGCGTTTTTACATATTATTGACCTGCACAAGTTCGCCTTTTGATTTCTGATGTGGATATAAATGTAATAAACATGGACATTCCTGGTTTTGACCATTTTTTGTTGGAGTTACAAACATTGCTGTTATGTCTTGGAAGTTGTTTGAGTCTCTGGCATCTCAGTTAACACGGCGCTGCCTATCGACAGCTCTGTAACAGGGAGAGAGCTGCATGTGTCGAAACATGGGCAGAGGTTTTCATCTTAGTGAGAGAGAATGAAAACCAACACAGTCACTTGATGTTTAATTCTTAACACTCTATTAGCTTAGCATGGAAAGCTAGCCTGGCGAGGCAAAGCTATTACCATCCTAGCTAGCCAGCTATGTAGTTAAGGGTTCTTTTAATAAATGCTGTGAAATTGGGGGGGGGGGGGGGGGTGCAGATGTTTGGCGCTGAGAACACAGCAGGATCTGTAGGAAAGTGAACAATGGGGGGAGGTCCTCGTACCACTGAGCCAACCACTCCGTGGTTGTCAGCTCACACCACAGAGCTTCACTGCCAACCGCTACAGTCTGTCCTTGTGGTGGTGTAGAGCTGGAATAACAACAGAACACTCAACAAAAAACCACACACCCTTTTGAGCAAAGTTTCAAAGCTTTTCACCAAGCCCAAATCGTTAATGTGATTGTGAACTTGTTTGGTACAGTTTGATCTGTTCAGGGAGGGTATCCACGTGTGTGTCTCCGTGTCTGGGCTGACGATTGCTCGCGATTGCTGCCTTAATGTGGACCCAGAAGCAGAGCATTGGTAAAGACCAGACCAAACTGGGTCCATACGGGAGACAGCCGGGCTGGGCTCAGGCAGGGTCGACTGGGTTCACACAAGGTCTCATTCTGCAAGCACCAGACGGGTCAATGCTTGTGAAACAGAGGGAATGCTAACTCTGTTATTTCTGAGACTGCTGTCTCGCGACTCACTCAGAGTAGAATTTCTGTCAGAGTAGGTGGTGTGTGTGTCTGTGTGTGTGTGTGTGTGTCTGTGTGTGTGTGTGTGTCTGTGTGTCTGTGTGTGTCTGTGTGTGTGTGTGTCTGTGTGTGTGTGTGTCTGTGTGTGTGTGTGTGTTTGCAGAATCTTCGATCTCTGGAAAGTCTTGAATCTTTCTCCCTGGATGGTTTATGCGTCGGTGGTTTTTCACGCGAGCTCACGTTGCCTTGTGTTGTAGGTTTACGGTTGACTTTATTCTCTGCCTCCAGTGAGGTTGGCACAGTGGTGCAGCTCTGAAGGAAGTTGAGAGAGACAGATTTATCGAGGACAGGTAGCAGTCTCCTCTACAAACAGCCACTGGTTACCGGGAGGTGTTTCTGGATTCAGACCCTTTTATTCTGCCTGTGAAAATTGGCCGTAAATTACACCACATTGTTTGAAGCAATAGAGTTTTTCATTGTTTTCTGGCAGTGCTTTGGTCGCTCTTGGATTAATGAAGTTAATGTAGCGTTGTGAGCTTTGCACGTTTTCTGCACTGTGGATGAGCCTGCCATTTCTAGAGGGGTTTGTTCGTCATCTTTACGGTGCTGTCGTTCATGTGTGCTGTTCTTTTAGCGTGAATGTTTAGGGTGTATTCAAACACACGCGTGCACACACACACACACTGCACCACCCACCTACACACAGCACTCCCAAACTAATTTGAAATGTGTCCTCTTGGTCCCTGGGTAGGAGGCTGATATCACTTTTCCAAAGTGCCAGTGTTCATTCTCCCCCCTCAGGGTTTATGGGCGTTTGGAGGGCAGCCCCACGTCTGCACCGGTTTGACAGCTCTGTCATCGTGGATCTGGATGTAGGTGTCTAGGGGAAAAAAAAAATACAGAACAGTAGTCCAGAAAAAAAGGCCATGATGAATGGCGTAAAGACATCACCACTGCAGTCTTTGTTTGCAGATTTCAGATCGATTTTTATAGGTAGCAATTAGGCCTCCTTGCATGACGAGAGCATTGTTTTTGCACTGTGGCTGTGCTGTTAAGCAGCAATTTGTGTTAATTAGTAAATTAAATATTGTCAGATGCAAAGAAGTACAGGGAAAAAAAGGCAATTTTATGGAAAATGGCAACTAAGCACCTTTTACAAGTGACGACGGCATTTCAAGCGCTTGGTTCTGGACCTGCAAGCTTGTTGCAGAACCAGAGCCAGGGGCCCCATTCATGATAGACTCACACATGACATGAATGTGGCACAATCATTGGAATATCAATTCTATTGTAACAAATTTGTTAAATCCAAAATAAAACGTAGCTTATATTTATTTTTGAGGATTTTGTTTCCAGAAGCTTTTATATGCAAATTGGTGAAATTATGGACGGAGCTGAAAAGCTTGTTCACGTGCGCTCAATTTCAGGATCATTTGTGATTTATAAATAACTGCACTTGTAGTTGCATGTGCATGTTCATTCCAGCATGTGTTTTTGTAACGTTTTAGCACACAAACGCTGAGCAGTTTTCTTAAGAACAAATTTAGTAAGACATTCACGTTTGTTTTGTAAAGGAGGCCCAGCTCTTTTGTGGTGGAAATACGTGGAGAGGTTTGAGATTCTGGCACCATGTTGTTGGGAAAAGTCCTTTTGAGGACCAAAGGAAGCTCCTGGATGTCAATGTGAATCATGCAGATTTATTCCTGTCCAGCACGCACGGACGGCTTGTCCAGCACAAACCACTGGCTTGGCCAGTCCAGACTGTTGACTTATTCATCACACATCCCTGCTCTACCACCGTACCATGTGAGAGAGTGTGGTGTGAATGCACACGTGCTTCGCCCCCTCAGATCTGCTCTGGGTTCATTTATCACCAAGGTGTCGCTCTTGGCGTTTACGTAGCTCTCACTCGCACCCCCTTGGACCGTCGGCAGGGCGTTTGCAGCGGCGTGCGCGTTTAGTCCGTCTCTGAGCGCGCAGTGGCGGAGCCACGCCCTCGCACGCATAACGGCTTTGGCTGCTTAGCCGTCTGCTTTGGCCCCGAGGAGAAGAGCTACTCATGACCCAGCAGGGCGATCTCCTCCTGGCCCCGAGCCCCAGGGGCAAGAGCGTGCGCGCCCCTCCGTGGTGTTCAGGCTCGGCAGCAGGCAGTGCCAGCCTGTCGGTCTCTGTGCCAGCCTGAGCATGTCTGGCCCCCTTGGACCCAGCTTGGCAGAGACTGTTTTTCTCTCATTTATAGGGGGTGTGGGGGTTTCCTTTTGCTTCTTCGTCTTTAAAACCGCTAGTGTTGGTTTCCGTACCTGATGGACTCTGGCACCTTTTTGCGCGTTTTCCTTCAGCAAGCTGTAATTCACTGTAAAATCCTGTTTTCTGCTTGGTTGAGATGGTGTGAAGCGCGTTTCTGGATGTCATTTGACGTGCCGTGGGCTGAGGCAGAACACCCTGGAGGGGAATTATCAGAGTGCCCCACCGTGTGCAACAGAACACTGCATTGTGCCTCTGCCTCCTTTTTGTGCTGTGACTTGCAGTTTGTTTTCAAACACAGTGGTGAGACACGGATGTGGCGTGGGCAGCGTCTGGTCTGCACGGCCAGTTGTTTGCTAGGCTAAATGTGACTTCAGCAAACACCCACAACGTAATAACCCAAAACATCCGAGACGGGTAAGTGTAAAACTCGTATGCTGTTACAGGCCTCATCTGCGTATGGCAGACATCTGTGGTGGTGTTTTTTTTTTTTTTTAACCCCCCCCCCCTCCCCGGCCAATCAAAGGGCACTGTTATGATAGGACCGCACGATAACACTTGTTTAGCGCTGTCACGTGACTGGCGGGACAGCTTTTGCGAGGGAGTGCACGTGTCCTGCTGTGATTGGCTGATAACGGCAGACGTTCTGTAGGTGCTGATGTCTCTGCGTGGCCTGCTGTGGTTCTCACTAATTGGATTCGAGATTATAACCGGCATGAGAGTTAGGGCTCCCCCCTGAGCAGGAAACCACGCTTAACACAAACAGCCCTAGAAAAAGAGAGCGTCTCCTGAGTCTGTCCGTCTGTCTTTCTTTCTTTAAAACATGGTTTGGAGCAAAGGAACCATCATAGCAGAACCTACTCCGCCCGGGTAGGTGGGGGGGATTGCGTTTGATTTAACCCCCCTTTAGTAAGATTTATTCGTCACTAGCACCAGTGGGTCTCGTACCTGAGTCTCAGCTGTGTAAAGCGGCCTTGTACCGGGGGTGGCCCAGTGGACAGGCGGGGTAGGCCCGTACTGATGCACCGATTGCTCTTCTATAGCTTGTTTTTTTTTTTTTTTTTCTGACGTGACCCAAAAATTGGTCAATAGAAGTAACTGATAATGTCGTCGTACATATTTTTTATATTTTTATGATTAATGTATTTTTAAGGCTCTCCGGATCATCCTCAGATGTTCGGAGGGTGAAGCCCAAGCATGAACAGATTTGGTCCAGGATAATAGAGACAAACGTAGGTGGAACCTTTTTGGTCGTTGGCTGCACGGGGCCGAGTTGGCCGGCGCTCTCGGCATACGGCAGCGTGATGCGTGCACCGGTCACCGTGGTGTGTTGGAGGTGGAGTGCGTTTCCATCTGCTGTAGCATTGCGCCCAGACGAGAAAGCCGTACGTCGGCGACGTGGCCGATCGCCCTTCTGGAGCAGAATCGCACCACGTCGTCTGAATGTTCGGCAGCTCACGGGATTAACGGAGATTACGGTGATGAGGCGCTCCGGCTATGTATGCAGGGGTTTTGGCAGACTAATCCAGACACGTCTAGGTTGGATTTATGGTCCTTCTCTTGCGCTGCTGTATTTTAAAAAATGTTTTATCTCCTCTTAAATATCAGTGCATGTGTCCAAGAGAAGGGATCCCAAATTGATGGTCGCTCATGCATAAAATGGAGGAAGACAGGTAATAAGGTATATATTTCTTTTTAAAAAGTGGTGATAAAGGTTTGAAATTTGGTTTTGCAAGTGCGGTGCAGGGTGTTTTTTCGAGTTTCTGGGATATCTTCACACTGCTCTCAGTCCCAGACCCCGTTTGCCTGCTATGTCTGCGTGTGGTCCCGACGACGCAGGGTCCCGGCACCTGGTGCTCGCTCGCTCGCTCGCTCTCAGACAGAGAGCCGTTTATGGGGCGCGGTCCACCCCGAGCGGAGTCCGAGGAGAGCCGGCCGATGCCTCGGCGCGCGGTGGTACGGGGTGGTGCGCACACGCTCCACGTCACTCGTGCGGCTGAGGCGTGCCAGGAGCATGCGAGCAAGGGAAGGGACAGCAGAAGGGACACACTTTGTAATCAGAAGGTTGCCGGTTCAAGTCCCACCAATGCCAAGTTGCCACTCTTGGGCCCCTGAGCAAGACTGTGATCCCTCAGTTATTCAAGTTTGTGTTCAGACATAATCGTAAGTCGGTTTGGATAAAATGTGATAAATGTATGATCAAAGTGTAAATGTACCGCAAGACGGCTTTCAACGGGTTTTATAAATGGGCTCGTGTGGGTTAAAGGCACGGGGGGTGGGGGTGAGTTTTAGCATGATGATGCATTTGTAGGCTTTTGCGCAAAATATCTGTGGGTGGGTGTGTGTGTTTGTGATTAACTTGTGCTTCCGTACACATCTGAATGAAATGACTCGTGCGTGGTGTGCTTACAAATCTAATTTAGATGATCACTGCGATCACACCACACTAATCTCTCCCACTGCCCTACATGCTAATGCATGCTTTTTTGCTTCTGACATCATTTGAAAATAAGCCATTTCTTCTTGTGTGATGAGTCCTACTTGTTTTTGTTTTTGTTTGTTTTTTTCCCAGACCAGGAAACATAACATGAACGATATTGCCCACGCTACATTTTTGCCACCTGCATAGGTGTGTGGGACGCGTTGGCGTTTATCGCCATGGAGATGCCTGAGAGAAAAAGGCGCTTAAGAGTTAAGTCCACGCGACGGGAACTGCGCGGCGTAAGCCCACGATGCCCAGGGCCCTGTCTGAAGGGCGTGACTGATCAAAGCATACAAGGGTGGTCCCAACATTTCCTCGCACAAATATAAACAAACAAACAAACAAAGCTTGCTGGAGGGCTCTGTTGCAGTTCCTATCAGGGCCATATTATGGCATTCTGAGCTGTCACTTGTCCAGCTACAGACAGAAGGCAGAGTGTGTGGCGCTCGGGGCCAGTCAGACCAGCACTGCCTTCCTCGAGAGGAATGCTTGATCACGCGATACCGGGAGGCCTCGGTTCCCCCTGAGAGCCCTCAGGCTGAGAGCAATTCAGATAGCAACAATCAGAGAGGAGGTTTCGGATGGAGAGAGAGAGAGAGAGAGAGAGAGAAAATATGCCTCTGAAGGTACGTTTTAAGTGGAAGCTAACCTCACTTGTTTCTGTCTCTTTGAAACTGACCAGGTAGAATTTTGTACAAAACGTTGGCTGTTGGAAGCGTGCCGCCCTGTAACCCTGTTGGCTCGTCGCAGCTGTGGTACGGTATCGACGCAGGCTGCGTTAACCCATGCAGGGTCCAGCTCAGCGCGGTGTTTGGTCAGGTGGAGTCATTTCTGCTTCAGCTGGACAGCAGGACTCGCTTTCCTACGACTGCCTGGTTTATTCTACAAGAGGATATGCCGCTCCTCTTTTTATACAGCCGTTCAGAGAACCAGAGCTCGTCACACAGGCTCACGGGAGTGGAGGAATATTTTTCGGAGCATTCTGCTCCCTTGTCCCTCCCTGATATTTGCCTGTCAAACACAAGGAGAGGGAACGCAGGGCTCGATTTCCGAAGCAAATTCCCTAAGCGGGCAAACGCTGGCATCGGTGAGAAGCAATATCCAGTCATATTGCTGAATGATCCCTGTAACCGAAAGCCAATATTTGTGGAGAGAGGAGTTGGAAGGTTTAACCCCACACGTCTAATCCTCGGACGGAGATGAAGGCGAGTGCCTCAGTCTTCGTCCTGGGCTGTGGAGAAGATGCCGAACCCCCCCCCGTGCAGGTGAAATCTGGGCCACCTACATGCCGGGAAGCATGCGTGCGGCTGGCTAGGCTGGGGCGTACAGAACCAGGCGCTCCCACGGGGGAGGGTCTGCGTCTGGCTGCGTGTGCCCGTGCGTGCTGTCGGCAAGGAGAGGTCGCCTCCATCCACAGCGCTGAACTGCCCTTGGCACAGCTGTCACGGGTGTGACACGGGACCTCCTCCTTCACCCCCCCCCTTCTCAGTGAAAAGGCAGAACACAAGTCCTGTGTTACACACAACCCCAGTGTTGAGCTGTGTGTAACGGAGGCCGAGCGCACCTCCCAGAGTCTCCGTAACACTGAACACACGTGCACGCCGTGTGCCCACCAAACACTCCTGTCCTGTGCATGACTCAAATTCCCTTTCGACAGCAGACAACTAATGTTTAAGACTCGTATCTAACGTAAATCACACTTCCTCTCTGCCGTCTGTGACAACCCCCCCCCCCCCCCCAACTGCTCCTGCGGATACATCTCTTTTGTACAGAGGTAGATAGAGATCAATGTGTTCATCTTTGTCTCTAAAGAGAGGAGAGAAATACTACCCTCGGCTGCATTAGGAACCCTGGAAAAAAAAAAATTAATTATCTCCAGGCGCTGGGTCTACTCGTGTATCTGCTGCTGCAGTGGGTGTTGCTGCTCAGACGTTTTATGGGTGCATTAATCTTTTTAAGGCTCAGTAGCCAAGCACACGCAAGATTAAGCACAGGACACGTTTCCCCTGACTCGATGGGTTAGAATGGTGCAGCTCTGCCTGGCTCCCGGGACCCCCAGTCAGAAGACTAATAATAATGACGTCCCCTGTGCCTGCCTTATCTCCCACGCCTGATTGAGCACATCGGCTCATTAGCAGCGTACGGGATGTGCTGAATTTGGAACCGGAGCGTTGTCTGAATTCCCCCCGAAAACTCGCCGCGAGACGCCGGGAATTACTGTGGCGTGCGAAACGTGCCGTCTGCGTGAGCCGACTGGAGCAGCGGCGTGAAACTGCGCCGCGGGATAATGAGCCGGGGCGGGTCTCCACGTGCCGGCATGGAAGCGGAGCGGGTCAGCGCGCCGTCCTGGCACGTGGCTGGAGGACTCGGCCGGATGGAGACACGCGCTCCTGATCTCGTGTTTGACCTCGTCAGCTGCGTCTGAAATCACGGAGGCGCCCCCGCGTGTGCCGTTCAGGGAGTGAGAGGACAACTGAGCACTATTGTAATTTGCTCCTGAGTGAGAACAAGTGCTGAACGGTGTAAAGGCAGGGGAGCGTTACTGTGACCCGTCCTCATCCCCAGTACCTCTAGCCTCATTCCAGGTGTTATTAACCATACGCAGTCATCAGTGGACACCTGCTGTCCTCACTGGCTTCTTTCTCGCAGCCGTTAGAGTCCAAGGCGTACTGGCGCGTGCCCGAGGCGTTTCTGGGCCATCCGTCAAGCCCGTCGCAAGGCTCGCGTGCGAAAGCTAGCGTTGGCCGCTCTCCAAATGGAGCACGCGCGTGGAGACGCGCCCACCGCGCCGTTGACGGCAGGCGAGGGGTCGTCAGTCCACGTTTCTGGTGGCACAGTAAA
>NC_137505.1:5865000-5885000 GCF_041902795.1 Electrophorus electricus | reverse complement strand
TGAGCAAAAGCTGGAGACGCGTCACCGGGGTCCGACTCTGTTGGTGCACGCAACATGTGTGTATGCTATACATCTGTTAGTCATAGAAGGTGAAATGAAAGCGTCAAAGGAGCAAAAAGTGTTCGACGACCTGTGTTTAGTCAGTAGATTTGTAGTATTTGGGTTTCTTTAGAACATGCCAGCACATAACACTCTGGACCAACAGGACCCATAACTGATAAAGTGAGAAGAAGCAAAAATGAGGTGCGTGCGCGTGTCATGGAGAGGGGAAACAGGGAATCGATCTGTACCTTTTCTCTGTATAGGACGCAGGCTGTGTTGATCAATCTTTCTACAGTGCAGCTGTAAGTTCTTGGCCTCTGTGGGCCCGACCTCCATCAAGGTCTGAAATGGAAGATCTGGGACTGGGGCTCGGCTGCACCACTAACAAAGGCCCCCAGCGGAAGTTCTGAAGCCAAAGTCTTTGCCGACGGCCTTTTCCGAAAGCGCGTTATAAGGGTCTGCCTTTCGTATGCCTGGCCCACACACCCATCTGAAACGGTAGTTGGCCGCTCTCCCGATGCTGTGGATGGAAAGTCCTGCAGCTGTGTGCGCTCGGGGAGTGGAATTGTGGGAAATTGAGTTCTCCTGCTGACTTAGATTTCATGTAGTGATTTAACCTTTCAGTGCAATATGCATGAGTTCTGTGTGCTGTGTTGAAACTCTGAGTTTCTGCTCATGGCCAGCAGTCCGAGTTGGTACCGTGCTGCCCTGCGACGTGAATCAGTCCTCAAAGGGTGCTGTCCTTGGTCACTTCAGGAGTTGGGCGGTCAGACTGCTCTCCTTGGAAAATCCACATTTATGTCGGCGCTCGATAACGAAGCCGTGTGTTCGCCCGTGCAAGTTTGCATCATGGAAAGTTTTTTTGGGCCAAGACCGCGGTGGATCGTGGGCTGCGAGTTCCTCTGGCACGAGTCCTGGCATGTGAGGGAAGGTGTAGGCTGGGAGCAGGACAGGAAGATCTGGTCCTGGGACTCATTAGGATGGCAGCGTGCAGTAACTGACACTGATCCATGTGAGCTCTAGCGCGCCACTTCATTGGGCCATGTCAGAAACCTGTGTGTGTACATATGGGTGGGGGTGTAAATGGTTGTGTGAGTGCGTGGGTGTGCGTGCGCGTGTGTACGAGGGTGCATGCATATGCTGGGAGGAGAGATTAATGTGTATTAAGTTGCATGATGGTTGTCATTCTGTTTTCTTTTAAGTGGTATGGTTAGGGTGCAGTCTTGGAAAACCGTGTGTGTGTGTGTGTGTGTGTGTCTTTGCCTGCTGACTGTTGCATCAGTGTTTGCCAAGAGATTCAAACTTCAAACTACACACACAGTCAGTTCATTCATCCCTACCAGAAACTCTACACAACAGGATATGGTTGCATCACTGGACTTACTGCTGAACTCACTCCTGTAAAAACAGAACTGTATCGATGTTATAAAAACACTGCTGTCCTGTAACATGACCGAGGAGGCCACATCCCTACAGGCGTGATGGAGACACCCCGCAGTCCTCCACACTACACCTGCTCCACCCACTCTGCCCCGCAGTCCTCCACACTACACCTGCTCCACCCACCCTGCCCCACAGTCCTCCACACTACACCTGCTCCACCCACCCTGCCCCGCAGTCCTCCACACTACACCTGCTCCACCCACCCTGCCCCGCAGTCCTCCACACTACACCTGCTCCACCCACCCTGCCCCGCAGTCCTCCACACTACACCTGCTCCACCCACCCTGCCCCGCAGTCCTCCACACTACACCTGCTCCACCCACCCTGCCCCGCAGTCCTCCACACTACACCTGCTCCACCCACTCTGCCCCGCAGTCCTCCACACTACACCTGCTCCACCCACCCTGCCCCGCAGTCCTCCACACTACACCTGCACCCTTGTCTCTCCACTGGGCCTGTGTTGTGTTGTGTTTTGTTTTTGTTTGTTTCCCCATTCACTGTCTTATTCCTGATTGGCTGATGGGCTTTCCTGTGTCCCCAGATGATGAAGCACGCGTGGGACAGCTACAGGCAGTACGGGTGGGGTCACAACGAGCTCAAGCCCATTGCCAAGAAAGGACATTCCACCAACATCTTCGGTGAGTGTTTGGCTAGCGCAGGTTCGCGGCCTGTGGGAAGGAACAGTGGGCTGCTCTGGCTGCACTCCTGTGGATCTCTGTGGGTGAGATGAACCCACGGCACTGGTCGAAGATGAACCCACAGTATTTCATTAAAGCCTTTATTTAATTTGAGTCCCTTCTTCTTGGTTAATAATTGCTTCCTAATAAGCAGGGTGATTTAAATTGGGAGGGATGTGGGTGTCGTCACTCACAGCTCTGAGCTAGGTTTCAAATGACTGAATTAAAAGACAAAGTGGAGTTTCCTTACACAGGCTCATGTAGGTGGGTTCATGTGTTTCCCACCCCACCTCTGAGCTCCACCAGCTCCTCATCATGGAGGACATTGGCTCCACCCAGGGCAGCTGACCATGCCATGCGCGCACACTGCCTCCATTTGCGTGCATGGGGCAGAGTTCCAGGTTGGAGAGTCTTAGATCGGCACCTGGCCAGCCAGCATCTACCCCACGTGAGTGGTGTCTCAGTGGTTAAGATTCTTGCCAAGTTGCCACTGTCGGGCCCCTGAACAAGACCTGTGACCCTCAAGTTGTGTTCTGTCATAATTACAGGTCGCTTTGGATAAAAGCGTCAGCCAAACGCCATAAATGCGACTGGAAATATACTCTCCTGTCTCCGCCTCCCGCCTAATTGGCTCCCAGGATATGATGGGCAGGGCTACAAAGCGTTGCCATGACAACTGTCCCCAGGGAGAGCCCTGGTCGGTGGTTGAAAACCCTGCGTACAGGAAGAAAATTAGCTAGGGCAGAAATAAGTGGTCTAGACTCAGAGGAGAAGGATGGGTGGGGTAGGGGGTGGAGGCTTGGGGGTGATGGAGGTGGCAGGTGGCGAGGAAGAATCATCCCGCTTCAGGAAGTCGCTCTGGGAGTTTGGCTGCGGTCGTTCTGTGTCGTGAAACGGACGATGCCTGGGTGGTTTGTGTGCACGTGCGTAGCGTGCTATTCGTGCCTGTACAGTAAGTTAGCCTTGCTGCGCCGTGGAGGCGTGAACTGAGCTGGCTGGCCTTGGGTCAGTAATGATAGATTGCTCTCCCTGTCGAGCACCTAATGCTGAATCATAACAAAGATTACGGCCACTTTGGCTATAGTATGCACATTTGATGTGTGTGTGTACTTATAACACTGGGATCAGTTGTTCAGCTAAAGTGAGACATTCTCATCATGCTGCGTTTATTCCATTAAAACAAACTTTCACTGATCCACACATGGACTGGGTGTGTGTGTGTGTAAGGATTCTGTATGGTTAGCTGTGCAGTGTGCGCTATGGGGGCGGGGCATTTGTCGGGAGGCTGGTCATATGGGGGGCGCTGTCGGCACTTCCTCTCCACCTCCAGGCTTGGGGTAAGCCCATTCTACTACATCACATAACAGATCTAGTAGGTGCTGTTTCCTTTGATTAGGCATTAGAGGCTTTGCAGTAAGTGTGAAAGGTATTTAGATAAAGTTTGTATTTAAAATGTTCAAGCAGATTAAAATTAATCAAAATTTTTGATCTGGGGCACCGAGAATGTTGATGCGTAAAAAAAACAAAACAAAACTATATCCGTCTGTCTAGAGAATAAACAAAAGACAAGTTAATCGATCTCCTGCATGGAGTCCTTGTGGTAGTTTGGGAAGACATGGGCGGTGCTGTGTGTGTGTGGTGGTGTGGGAGGGGGCGGTGCTGTGTGTGGGAGGGGGCGGTGCTGTGTGTGTGTGTTAGACGCATGTTTCTCTGATCTCTCCTGCGCTGTTGAGCTGCTCCATCAGGAGCACGTGCTGGTGCTGCAGCCCCATTAATCAATTTTCTCGCCCTTCCTGGAGCTTCTCCGAGCGTCTCCGAGCTGCTCCTCGGCTTTGGCACTCTCTCAAGTGAGAAGAGGGAGCAGCAGAAAGAGGGGAACTGTGACATCGCCCTCCCTGCAGACCCTCACGCGCTCCCTCCTCCGAGGCGCTGCCAGCGTACCACGCAGACTAAAGTTCCAGCTGGCGGCCAGTGCCAGAGAGTCAGAGGAAATGAGTGGAGTTGAGCTCAGTCCAGCAGGAACATGGAACTAAGAGCCTCTGGGACCCCTGTGTTGTGAGGACGGGGCGGCACAGAGGAAGACGAGGAAACGACGAAGCACAGCTGACTGTGGAGGAGATGAGAGCGGGGGAGAGGAGGCCGGGGCAAAAAGGGCAGTACTGAAAGAGTGCAGCTGTCATGAGGGCGGTAGCCACAAACCCGGGGGGGGGGGGGGTGTCTGTTGCTGTGTGTTGCTCAGTTTCACTGCACCTGTAATTCATCAAAGTGCTTTAGCTTCCTCAGTAATACATCAGTGTGTACTAGAGTAGCGGGTTCGTCTGCCTAATAGTGACTGGCACCAAACACAGGGTACAGCACTTCCACACACACACACACACACACACAAATGCAGCAAAGACCATCCAGATGTTGGGGAGGGCAGAGGTAATGTGGCATGATGGGAGACAGTGGGAAAGGGACACTGCTCATGCACTGCTCATATAGCGCTCATGCACTGCTCATATAGCGCTCATGCACTGCTCATATAGCGCTCATGCACTGCTCATATAGCGCTCATGCACTGCTCATATAGCGCTCATGCACTGCTCATATAGCGCTCATGCGCTGCTCATATCACATTTGGGTTTGATAACCTGCTACAGGCTCCCATCTCCGTGTAGGATTAATCATGGAGAGCTCTGGTAGCTGAGCTGTTTGACCGATGAAGTTGGCTCTCTGCATATCCCAGAGAGGCCATGCCGCTCTCACAGTGTGGAATTAAAATTAATATTAAATTCAACTTTATAAGAATAATTTTGTGCTGTTTGACACGGGTGTTTAGCTCCTGTGTTCTCCAGTCATCTGGTCCTGACACAGTGATGTACCTGATCACACTGCCCAGTAATGTTGCTATATACAGGGACAAATCAGCCTTCAGTTCAAGTTTATTTGCATAATTTGTCAGTTCGTTGTAATATTGACGGTCACTGGCCGGAGGCGCACCCTCAGTGCTACTGCTGGACACTTCAACGTGGTCTTCGCACCGTATTTATACAGTCTTCACACCCAAGCAGTTTACACCATTCTGTTGTTTTATTCCTTCAGTTTTCTACCCATAATTCCATTCCTAACCATAAATCACACATCAACACCAGCATCGAGCTCGCTCTCTCTCTCTCGCACTCATGCTCTCGCACCCTCACTCTTGCTCAGAAGCACGCGCGCACACATCTCTGTTTTGGGCCTTACACTCCAATGGGTTTGCAATTCTCTCGTGAGCAGATAAGTAATTGCTGTCTGGGAAAGCCTCAGAGCAGATGGAAGCAGCTGCAATGTTTTTTGCAGGGTGACTGTGTAAATGGCCTCAGTTTGCTGTGTGCGGGACTTCATGACTGAGAACGATTCCCACACCCTCCTGTTAACTGGACTGGAGGTCTGACTCCCCGAGGTGACTCTAATCATCTTCGACGCTGCTAGTTTTCCATTACTCTTGGATATATATTCTTTGTGCTGTTGTAAGTGATTTTTTTTTCCCCCCCCCCAAGTGCTTTTAAAGTTTCTTTGTGGAAATTTAATACGTGACCTTAACGCATTATCATCTAATACCCTGAACGTCTGTGCCATTGAAGCCTGAAATTAATGTTGGATATTTCATTTCAGTGGCCATCAGAAAAGTTAACTGGCTCTGAGAAAAGTGAAGTCGTCTGTCCGCGGAAAGCCGGCTCTCTTCCTGACGCGCGGGACGTAATCGCCTGAAACCGCTTCCTTTTACCGCGACTCGAGTGACGCCCTCGCGCTCTCTGGGAGGACTTGATAACCTTGATCATCTCAAGAGCTCCATAGATTTCTCTGCACGGTTCCACACCCCCAGACCTCCTTTAAGACGTCGATTAGGACTCCGTCCTTTATGAAGAACTCCAGAGTTGTTACCTTTTTATGTCCAAAGGGCAAATTAATGGGGGGGGCGCTCCAAAAGAGGTGTTAACGAGGAGATTTGGACACCAGGAGCGCTTCCTGTAGACATGTGCAGCCTACACAAGGAGCTAGCAGGCCTTCAGCGCACACACACACACACACACACACACACACACACACACACACACACACATACACTCACACACTCTCTCTCTCTCTCTCTCTCTCTCCCCTTCTCAAGTTCCAAAAAGTCATAGCTTGTGGTCTGTTTTGGCCACAGAGATGGTGGCATTATGGCACCACTGACCATGCGGAGTACTCTAATCAATTAATAAATCTTTAGGATCTAAGATGGCGGCGTAACCACTGACCAGATGCTTTGCCTTCTAAATACAGGGCACTTATGCGCCTCTGTATGTTTGTTTGTGTATTTGTGTTTTTCTACACACAAAATACATACAACACACTTCCCTCTAATTTTTCCCAGCCTGACAGTTTATGAACCAGTGGAGAAAATCAGAATAATGAAGTCATCACACGAGTTGCCATGTTTGTGTTCATAGCGGAGCAGGCTGAAACTGCCACTTAATGAGACTGGCAGACTCTGCAGGAGGGAGAGTGTGAGGGATGGAAATTGTGAGTGAGTGAGAGAGAGAGAGCAACAGCCATGAAGACACGGACAGAGACCGGCTGCAGTCTGGACCTGGAGATGGTGAGCGAGGGAATGAGGCACAGACAGAGTGTGTGAACACACACACACCACATGTATTACAGACAGAGAGGCTGTGAACACACACCACATGTATTACAGACAGAGAGGCTGTGAACACACACACCACATGTATTACAGACAGAGAGGCTGTGAACACACACACCACATGTATTACAGACAGAGAGGCTGTGAACACACACACCACATGCATTACAGACAGAGAGGCTGTGAACACACACACCACATGCATTACAGACAGAGAGGCTGTGAACACACACACCACATGCATTACAGACAGAGAGGCTGTGAACACACACACCACATGTATTACAGACAGAGAGGCTGTGAACACGCGCACACACCACATGTATTAGACAGAGAGGCTGTGAACGCGCGCACACACCACATGTATTAGACAGAGAGGCTGTGAACGCGCGCACACACACACCACATGTATTACAGACAGAGAGGCTGTGAACGCGCGCGCACACACACCACATGTATTACAGACAGAGAGGCTGTGAACGCGCGCGCACACATTACATGTATTACAGACAGAGAGGCTGTGAACGCGCGCGCACACACACCACATGTATTACAGACAGAGAGGCTGTGAACGCGCGCGCACACACACCACATGTATTACAGACAGAGAGGCTGTGAACGCGCGCGCGCACACACCACATGTATTACAGACAGAGAGGCTGTGAACGCGCGCGCACACACACCACATGTATTACAGACAGAGAGGCTGTGAACGCGCGCGCACACACACCACATGTATTACAGACAGAGAGGCTGTGAACGCGCGCGCACACACACCACATGTATTACAGACAGAGAGGCTGTGAACGCGCGCGCGCGCACACCACATGTATTACAGACAGAGAGGCTGTGAACGCGCGCGCGCGCACACCACATGTATTACAGACAGAGAGGCTGTGAACACGCGCGCACCACATGTATTAGACATGTACTACGCTCCCAAAATATATGTATTGAATCCACTTTATTCAGTCCTGTTTGTTTGGCATCTACATCGCTAGTGTACGTAAATGCCAATTATTATTAATCTGCTATGATGTGGCTGCTCTGCGAGACTGAGGAAGAGAGTGGTGTTCAGACAAGCCATGGGTGGGGTTTTGGCACTGGGCATGTTGGGGTGCAGATGGATTCAGTGTTGCTCTCGGGGCACTCGGGCTCAGATCACAAAGGACAGAGCTAACCACAGTGTGAAAGGCGAAATTAGTAATGAATGACCAACTCCGAGATGGAGCATGATGACGTAGCTGCGCGGGCCACTAGCAGGAGGCGGGGACGCTAGCGGGACTGTGAGGCTGAGGGATGCTGGCTGTCTTTAGAGACAGTTGTAGAGCTTCTGCCAATAACGGGAATTATCCTGCAGTTCTTGACCACCAGGAGAGAGGCGAGAGAGGGATACGGGGGAGCGGCTTTCTGCGGCTGCTGTCATCGTGAGGCGCTGTGGTTTCTGCCCTCAGCTGACCTCTCTGGGTGCTTTCTCACGCACGTTTACCCCCAGGAACAGCCGATCCCGTCTCTGTTCACGTTCACTAGACTGAGGAAATGTAGCTGGATACGCGGTGTAACGTGATATTTGCTGTGTGTCAACGTCAGACGCCACAGAGTGCGAGGGAGCTCTATGTAATGCCCTGTACAGATCTTGTTGCCGTAGTGAAGGTGCTCGGTGATCACGGAGGTGACGGTCCCACTGACTCACCGGCTGCTGATTGGCCAGGCACCGTGAACCGGCTCTGATTGGCTCTGATTGGCCAGGCGCTGAGAATGGGCTCTGATTGGCCAGGCACTGTGAACGGATGCTGTGTTTGGGGACTGTTTTGTTTGGGGCTGTCTCATAAAAGCCAAGCAGGTAGCATGTTGCCCCGTTGCCTCCCCTCAGAGTGGGTGTGGGTGTGTGTGGTAGATACCCTCTACTCCCTGTCTGTTCATCCTGGCTCTCCTTTAACACACACTGGGCCAGTGGCTGCATGTGACGGCCTGTTCGGACCCTTGAGTTGTGTGACCCCTCTCTCAGTCATGTTTATCCAAGCCCTAACGTTCCTCTTGGTAAGGGCTGCACGATACGTCGTTTTGTTAATTGTTCTTGCGACATTGTTCTTTACAGTCGCTTGAGCTCTAACAAGTCTCAGCACCCTCAGACTCGGATGTTTCAGACGAGTGTTTTCATTCACAACAAGAAAAATGTTTTGATCAAAATAACGCATCTGCAACCGTCAAGTCGGGTTCACCAGCGTTTCCAAATGTTCCAAGTTGTATCACAGTTGCAACATATGTGATATAATTGCACTATGGTTATGTCATGTCTATGTTGTGCAGCCCTGAGTGTGTCTTAATTCCTGCGGCACACACTGATGCGTCTGCCCCTGCCCTGCTCCTACAGGTAATTCCCAAATGGGGGCTACGATCGTAGACGCCCTAGACACTCTCTACATAATGGGACTACATGACGAGTTCAAAGATGGCCAGGAGTGGATCGAACAGAACCTGGACTTCAGCGTGGTGAGTGGAGAAGCACCCGCACCTTTGATGGCTCACATTATCCGCAGGGATGTGTCTAATTTTTCATGGTTGAGTAATCAATCGTTGGTCTCATAGAGCGATTGATTGTTCAGCGTGTGCCTGAATGTTCAGATAATTGCCTGGACCGCAGCATGGAGACTCTTTCTCAAATCTTAAATAAGAAGCCGGCGTATCGGCTCGAGATCTGCCTTGACGGACAGACGCCTTAAATCAGCTTCTGCTTACGAAATGGCTTTTTACTCGACAACCAGTAAACCAGCAGCTACACACTGTTGTTTGTTTTTATTTAATCTTCCTTTGTATTTTTATTTACAAGAACTTATTTAATGTAAAAATGAGCATTTCTGTCATTCCTCCCCAGCCCCCCAAACTCTGTGACGTTGGGTCAAAGGTCATTCCACAAGCAGGAGGCGTCTCACTCACTCGAGGCAACGTTTCCCGCATTTTACACGGTTCTGCTCTCAGAAAATAGGCGCGCGAACCTCGGGAGTATCCGCGTCTAGAACGCTTCCGCCCGGAACGGGTGGCGCGGAGCCGCAGCGGAGCGCTGTAATGGCTGGGGAACCTCGTGCCTGTTCGAGGACGCTCCCTCGCGCCTCCTCCTAACGCCGCCTTTTGTCTCCAGCGTTGCTTTTGCCCACGACTCCCCCTACTGGCTGTAGCCAACCCCACCCCACCCTCCTAATTTTCCTCTTTCGCCCCTGCCCACATAACGCAGTATTTCTCAGGTGGAGTTAATCTACCGCAGATGTAATCATAATTTGGGGCGCAGCAGAACCGTTTCCACCCTGAGACTATCGGCTCAGGAGACGGGTGATTAACCTCTGGAGCCGGACAGAGGTGGGTGGGGGTCCCAGAATCTGCTGTGTGGCTGTCGGATCTGGTGACGCGTTTGGGCTTCTCTGGCTCGGGGTAGTGACCGCTGCAGTCGGGCACACCGACCCCGTCTCGTCTTTGAGCAGGCTGGACTGTCTTAAGTGCTACTCACGGGGATGAAAAACAGTGAGAATTCTCTCACTTGGAATAAAGGACTAACAATAGCAGCTTTGGGAACTTTTAGACGCGAGTGTTCCAGAGCCACGGGTCGAGCTCAGGCGTGTGTCTTCTCTGGACGTCTGTGTCCAAACCCAAGAGTAATTTCATCAGAGCCGGAGATGAATGTATGGAGGTTCGTGTTGGCTGCTCTACTGTGGCAGGGCATTATTAGTCAGCAGTCTCGTCCTCTCTCTCTCTCTCTCTCTCTCTCTCTCTCTCTCTCTCTCTCTCTCTCTCTCTCTCTCTCTCTCTCTCTCTCTCTCTCTCTCTCTCTCTCTCTCTCTCTCTCTCTCTCTCTCTCTCTCTCTCTCTCTCCTTCTGTCTGTCTGTCTCTGCCACCCTGTCTCCATCTGATACTGTAGTGTTGATAGATGAGCCTGCGTTTCATCAGAATTCACCGTGGCATTTGAGTCCAAAGCTGAATTAATGGCCCTTTAGTTTGAGAACGGTCATATCTGAATTAATCTGGTCTGGGAGTGCTTTTGTCAGAATTAATAGACGCGGCACATGAAGGGTCGAGCGAAGAGGCCGAGGTGCCAAGGTGCCGCTCGGATTCACACGGCGAAGGGCCATTTAGGATTCACACGGCGAAGGGCCGATTCAGTAGACGTGTCCGAGTAAAGGCTGAAGACGTTTCAAATGCACAGCTGAGGGGGAGGTGGCCTGACTGGAAGTGGGTGTGGCTATACCTGTGGATGGGTTCAGGGGAAACCGAGTGATGGGAAGCGCACAAGCAGGGTTTAGAACATGGCTGCCTGTTTTGGTCCGTATGTTCTGGTAATAGAAGCTGTACGTGTGCGCGCGTGTGTGGCTAAATGCTGGCTGAAGCTAGCAGGGATAGATGCTGATGAGGCCTTGCAGACTTTGAGCTCTTGCTGGCATCAATCTCACACTCCACACAAATACACACACCACACACTCCACCCACACAAATACACACACTCCACACAAATCACAAATACACACCCCACAATAATTCATAAATATTCATTCACACACACACACACACAGACACACACCCCTTATACACCACACGAGTCCACAAACACACAAACGTTCCGCACCTACTCACCATACAGCCCACTGCAGACCAGTGATGTAATGCTTCTCAACAGAAACCAGAAGCTGCAGATCGTCAATGTGCGGTTGGGCTCGGGGCGCCGTTGGTGTCATATGCATTTGAATCTCGTGTTGTTAAACCACAGAACCCAAAGGCTGCACGTCTTGTTTTAATGTCAACACAACCTTGAACGATTTAAATCGTTAAACCAGCATTAAACCTTCAATGCTGAATTGAATCGCTCTGTGCAACATGTGCCCCAGTAGCTGCACTGTGCACTGATGCAGGACATGGGGAAAGGGGTGGGGCATTCACATGGGAAGGGGGTGGGGCATGGGAAAGGGGCGGGACATTCACATGGGGAAGGGGGTGGGGCATGGGAAAGGGGCGGGGCATTCACATGGGAAGGGGCCGTGCTGAAGCGTCTGCTTTGCTGTTAGGCATGAAGAGAGAAAGCATGTCAATGATAACAACACCAAAGTTTACTGCTGATGTGTTTAACCTGTTTTTACACGTCCCCTCGTCGTCCTCTCCTGAACTGGTCTCCTCTCATCTTTCTTGCCACCACAGAACGCAGAAGTGTCCGTCTTCGAGGTCAATATCCGCTTCATTGGAGGGCTGCTGGCTGCGTATTACCTCTCTGGACAGGAAGTAAGATGTTTTGTGATGCGTGTGTGTGCATGCGTGTCTGTATGTGTGTCTGTGTCTGTGTGTATTTGACTCCAGATCAGGAGCTGGCTGATCGTTTGCAGTTTTGACATGAATTTGACTGTTTGTGATCCAAATATGATCCACTCACACACGCACAGGCAAATCGTGTCTGAAGGAGGTGGTCAGAGAATTCCGGGATGGAGTGCTGGAGTAGCACTCAGGGGAGTGGCAAGAGTGGTTTCTATGGAAACGAGTGTCGGTGTCCTTTGCTAATTAACGCTCCCTTATCTTCCCGTAGGCTATAATGGAGGAAGTTTTAAATCCCCCCCCCCGTATCTCACCCTCACACACGTCCTCCTGTCGTCCTGCTTTTAGTGTGAAGGTGTGAAAGTGTGGAGGTATTCAACTCTGGCCATGAATCACAGTGCCTTCATTAGATACGCACTGATGATAAAAGCAGCACCACAACACAACACGGCACACTGGACCTGAGAACAGAGGGGCGGAGCCAAATATTTAGAATAGAGGGGAGGGGCTAAATATGTAGAACAGAGGGGAGGGAGCCAAACATGGAGACTGGAGTTGGTAGGCTAGCTAGATGGGTGCTGCACACCCTTGACCATAACTTGCTAGCGCTGTCTGTCTCTCTCTGTCTATTTGTTACTCTGCCTCTTGTCCTCTTTCTCCTGGGTTCTTTTTTCCGCTCAGTCCTGAGTGCTGATCAATGTTGGGCACAGTTCAGTTTTTTTTTTTGTATTATAAATATTTTCTCTTTTTCAAAAACAGAGAGATGTGTGTGTGTGTGTGTGAACCCTTTGTGCAGTCGTAACTGTCCTGGGAGAGTATCGCCCCTCTTCCCTGTGCTAGCTGTCGGCCTGCTCTGCCTGCGTCTCCGTGATCGATGGTGTTTACCCTCCTCTGCCCTACTCTTCGCTTTCCTCCACCCCCCCCCCCCCCACCCCCACTGCTCCGTTACTACAGCGACCCGTTGGAGAGGAGAGGTAGCCTACGGCAACAGCGCGCCGCTCCCGGACACCTGGCCGTGCTGCAGCTTGGCCTGTAATTACCGTTGTGTCATTAGTTGCGCTCGCTGCCAAACGGCACTGTCAGCGTTGGGGGTTTATGGGACATTGAGTCCACGCATGTTTGCTTAGAGGGTGTTTCGGCGGTGGGCGGTTGCTGGTTTTTATCCATTTTGCAGCTCCAAACATGAACTGTTGTTTCGTTGTTTTTGTTTGTTTGTTTGTGTTGATTTATAACGATCCCTAACTGAGGGGAGGAGCCGTGCTGAAGGCAGTGTGTGCAGGGCAACACGGTCAGCTGTGATTGGAGTTTAGTAAAGCCGTCCACCGCAACCACAGTAAGACTGATGGACAAAATGCCTTGAAGGCATTTATCTGCACTTTCTCTCTCATTTGAAGTTTCCATTTAAATGAGCTTTATTGACATGACACAGTCGTATTGTATTGCCAAAGCATTTGTCTACCTACAGACTCACAGCCTGTCTACCCCATGCAGAGTCTCCCTACTCCCTATGGTCCCTTTTCCGCTTTACCCCTTACACAGCCTCCCTGCTCCCTATAGAGTCATAATCTCCCTACTGCCATGTCCCGTCTGTAGGCCGCATCCTCTCCAGACAGACGCACCGCCTTTCATATTCCCTGCAGGTCCAGTACAGGGCAAGGAGCTGGAATTGTCCATATTGGGGGTGGGGGATCAGAATGTCTTCTTTGCCCTTTGAACTCTGGTCATAGTGCCGCTACCCTTCACAGCCTGGAGGAGACGGCTCACGCTGCTGAGGTGGCCAATCGTGGCTTTGCCGCTAGCGACCACTGCTTTGCTGTTATTGGCTGTGCATAGTAAACTACTTGCTTGATTGGTTGGTCCACATAATGGGCCATACATTTCCATGACAACAAAGAGCGAACATACAAGGAAGCTGTAGATAAACAAATGCACGGTAGATAATAATAGACCCGTAGTGACAGACTAAGAACGTCTAATCCAACTTTTACCCTGGGGACCTTCTCACACACTCGTTCCCACGCGTTTGCATGAAACACTGTGTATGTGTCACCGACTGCATCACTCAGACCGCTGATGCGAAAGCTGTGATCTTGGAACACACACACACACACTCATGCTAAGGCTTTTGCAGGTTTCCTTTTCTCTGTGGTTGTGTGATTACTGTTAACGTCATGCGTCAGACTCAACACATTGACCACCTTTGTCTTCCTTTATATATGTGGATATAGATGTCTGTTTTCAAGGTGTGTGTGTGAGTGCAACAGCATCTGTCCTACTGGGATTCTCTCTCTGATCTCGACAGTGACATGGCGCGCCTCTTTATCCCTTCCTGCCTAGTCCTGATCCTCAGTGGCTCCTCCCACGTGAGGCCCAGGCTGCCACTGTCATTTTCATACTCTGTGTTTAATGTCTCATAAGGGAGATGGACTGTGGTGTCTCCTCTGATGCCCCCCCGGTGTAAACGGAAAGGTTGAGGGTTGATGTCATGAGCGCCTCCACTCGTCTGTCCGTCCCCGGTAACTCAGATTTACGCTGCCGTTAGTGCTGTGTTTCCAGGTTCTGTTCCTGACCCAACGTTACTTTTTCTCCTTTTTATTTTAAGCCAAGCCTTCATAGCAGAAGCCGTTTCTCCGCTTCCGAGAAGGTCCTCTTCCAAATCGTACGGCTATGCAAACAACCGAGGCTTAATAACCCGCAGAAGCACGCTGGAGCTCGCGTGAAATGCCTAGGGGGAGATGATATTCTTGCCTTTTTGGAACTGGTTTGTGCCGCTAAGCGTGACTGCCGGTGGTCTGAGAGAATGCTGATCATGTGATGTCATAAGATATAATGCTGCTGATATGGAAGAAGGAGACTAAGGCTAGTGTTATGGTCACATGCCTGACATGACCGCGCTGTTACCATCATGGGACAATCCAGCTCCTAGTACAGCATCACGGCCGCAGCTCATAGTGTTACAAAGGCTAGCGCGCGCACACACACACCAGAAAGCCATTCTGAATTGATGAACACGAACTCATGTGTACACGCTCCCTCCTCACTGTCTGGGAAAATGATTGTCCACAGTGAAGCAACTCTCATACTCACACACACACACACACACACACACACACACACACACACACACACACACACACACACTGCATCGCACAGTTGCAGAACAAACACGTAGTTCTGCTGCCCAGGTATATATTTGCCCTCATATCTCCTTTGCACTCCACCCATGACACACAGCATGGTGGAGGTTCCTCTGCCCCTCTCCTCCAGTCGTCCGGTCCTGTCCATCTGTCCATCACTCTCAGCCTTTCCCCCCAAAGCCCCGCCCTTTGGGTGTGGCCTCGTGGTCACCACGCCTCCTGTGTTCCCGCTCCCTCTCTTTCTCTCTCTCTCTCTCTCTCTCTCTCTCTCTGCATTGAAGGTTTTTAAGGCGAAGGCTGTGCAGCTGGCTGAGAAACTTCTCCCAGCATTCAACACTCCAACAGGAATCCCGTGGGCCATGGTCAACCTCAAGAGGTGAGTCCCCTCCACCCGTCCCTAAAGCCGAACTCCACCTCCACCGCAGCCCCACCCTCCCCGCTCTTCTGCTCCGCCCTCCGCTCTCATTCTTTTAAGCGGTGTGCGTTGGCGCTTGTCCCTGGCGGTCCCTTTACGGGGTTAATGTGCCAGCCTGCGTCCTGTCACTGCGGTGCGGGATGAGACCTGCACACCGAGCGTATTGCGATTCCTGTTGGCCATTCAGAGGCAAACACAGATTTTATGGATTAACTAAACGTTCTGAGGAAAATGGATTGGGGATTTATGGGGGGGGGGGGTGATCTTGGGTTTTAAGGTGTCTGTAATCCAGAGAGGAGAGCTGTACTGCGCCTCAGGGGGTCTCCCCAGGGTCTCGCCACTCGAGCGGATCCTCACCGTCTGACTCCGCCTCTGTCCTGTGTCCTTACTTAGCGGCGTGGGCCGTAACTGGGGCTGGGCTTCGGCCGGGAGCAGCATCCTTGCTGAGTTCGGAACGCTGCACATGGAGTTTGTGCACCTGACGTACCTGACGGGGAACCCCGCCTACTACCAGAAGGTCTGCCTGCTTGTGTGGATAACCGTGCATGCGTGCGTGCTGCGAATGATGCAAACAATGTCCATGTCATGTTAATGTAAGGTTACTCTAAACTCAGCAGTAGAGGTGCTTTTAAAAAGAGCTCATGGGTGCACACACCGTCCGTGTTTACAAAAACGAACCGCCGTAAAGAGAAAGATGAGAAAATCGAACAGCTTGTGACATAAATAAATCACAATATTGGCATAATGAGTCAGTGCCACGGTTTTAATCTGATAGCGTGACACTGCTCTTTCTGGTGTCACCCTGTCAAATTAGCACATTTACAGACTCTGAACGTGTTTATAAACCTGTACCGCAGGGAACTGTTTCTACTAGTACAGATGATACCCTAGCAAAGCTGAGAACAGAATATTCACGCTCGGAGTATTACAGTAGTGTGCACTCCTGCCTGTGCGTGCGCTCCTCTGACCTGTGTGTGTGTGTGTGTGTGTGTGTGTGTGTGTGTGTGTGTGTGTGTGTGTGTGTGTGTGTGTGTGTGTGTGCGCTCCTCTGAACCATGTCCTGCTTTGCTCTCCATGTCAGGTGATGCACATTCGTAAACTCTTGGCTAAGATGGACCGACCCAACGGGCTCTACCCAAACTACCTGAACCCTCGCACGGGCCGCTGGGGCCAGCGTGAGTGTCTTCCTCCTCCTTCTCCTCCTCCTCTTCCTCCTCTGCTCTGTGCCTTGTAGTTCCTCCCCTCCCCCCGAGGACACGAGAGAGCGTGTCTGGGCACAACTGGAGAAATGATTGGGTATAAATGGCTGTGCAGGCCCAGGTAGTTGTCGCTCTGTAGGGCGTAGGGTGTAGGGTGTACGGCATAAGGTGTAGAGTATATGCTATAAGGCCTCCGATGTAGGGTATAGGGCGTACAGTGTGGGTGTAGAGTGTAGGGCATGCGGTATAGGGCCTACGGTGTAGGGTGTAGGGCATGCGGTGTAGGGTCTACGTTGTAGGGTATAGGGCGTATAGTGTGGTTGTAGGGTGTAGGGTATAGGGCATACAGTGTGGGTGTAGAGCGTAGGGTGTAGGGTCTAGGTTGTAGGGTGTACAGTGTGGGTGTAGGGCCTAGGTTGTAGGGTATAGGGCATACAGTGTGGGTGTAGAGCGTAAGGTGTAGGGTCTAGGTTGTAGGGTATTGGGTGTACAGTGTGGTTGTAGAGCGTAGGGTCTACGTTGTAGGGTATGGGGCGTAGAGTGTGGGTGTAGGTTGTAGGGTATGGGGTGTAGAGTGTGGGTGTAGGGTATGGGGCGTAGAGTGTGGGTGTAGGTTGTAGGGTATGGGGCGTACAGTGTTGGTGTAGGTTGTAGGGTATGGGGAGTACAGTGTGGGCGTAGGTTGTAGGGTATGGGGCGTACAGTGTGGGTGTAGGGTATGGGGCGTACAGTGTGGGTGTAGAGCGTAGGGTGTAGGGTCTATGTTGTAGGGTATGGGGCGTACAGTGTGGGCGTAGGGTGTAGGATCTACATTGTAGGGTATGGGGCGTACAGTGTGGGTGTAGGGCGTAGGCTTGGGGAGCAGCTTGTGGTCCTTCCCCAGGTTCACCTGAACGTCACGAAGGCTGTTGGTCTTTTATCTCTTATTTGTTGTTTCTCTGTTCTGGTGCAGTAGGGGACCTAATCTGCCAGCTCATATACAGGAAGCTTGTGGATAATGTTCTCTGCTGTTCTCTAATAAATGTGTGTAATTGAAAATGCTCCAATGAGTCTAAACAAAGTCTCAATTACGGAGTTTGTTTTAATTCGTTTCCCTGTAAACCCACCGTCCAGAGTGGAGACACGGGGCCACACCACCACCTAAACCAATTATGTATGCATATATAATTCAGCAGCTCACATGCACAAAAATGTTTTAATAACTTATTAGCATAAATGTTCTGGAAAAAACACACCTCCTTTGTGCAGGATGCAATTTTAACTACTTGTGTGTTTGCTCCACAGGGAAGAGTGTAGGAGTTGTTAGAATCATTTTAATTATTATTACGGTTGTTGCTGTCACTAGTTACACTTATTTAGGTGTAGTGGTGTGTGTGTGTGTGTGTGTGTGTGTGTGTGTGTGTGTGTGTGTGTGTGTGTGTGTGTGTGTGTGTGTGTGTGTGTGTGTGTGTGTGTGTGTGTGTGTGTGTGTGTGTGTGTGTGTGTGTAAGACTAGACTAATTAAGACAGAGGCAGAGCTTTCTTAATGGTCGTTCACTGTGACTGATAGGCCATTCAGAGCTGTTAGTCACTCCCCCTCTCTCCACTCCTCCACCCCTGTCCACAGTCTCCACTCCTCCACCCCTGTCCACAGTCTCCACTCCTCCACCCCTGTCCACAGTCTCCACTCCTCCACCCCTGTCCACAGTCTCCACTCCTCCACCCCTGTCCACAGTCTCCACTCCTCCACCCCTGTCCACAGTCTCCACTCCTCCACCCCTGTCCACAGTCTCCACTCCTCCACCCCTGTCCACAGTCTCCACTCCTCCACCCCTTTCCACAGTCTCCACTCCTCCACCCCTGTCCACAGTCTCCACTCCTCCACCCCTGTCCACAGTCTCCACTCCTCCACCCCTTTCCACAGTCTCCACTCCTCCACCCCTGTCCACAGTCTCCACTCCTCCACCCCTGTCCACAGTCTCCACTCCTCCACCCCTTTCCACAGTCTCCACTCCTCCACCCCTGTCCACAGTCTCCACTCCTCCACCCCTGTTCTCTCTCTCCAGCCTGTGGGAACAGTCTCTTATCCAAAAGCAGAGGGTGAAATAAGAATTTATTTTCCTTAAAGTTTCGATTTCTATCACCACGGGATCCGTACACACACTCAGGATAAAGTTCCAGGCCGGAATTCCCCTCGCTGTCCTTCGTCTGATGTCCTGACAGTGTGCCGTGTGCCATTGTTTCATGACTTGGTGCTGTCATACTCGCTCTCTCTCTCTCTCTCTCTCTCTCTCTCTCTCTCTGCCTCCTGATATTCTCTCCTTCTATGGTATACTCGCGCTCACTCACGCGCGCTCACTCACTCATGCACACTCTCACACACGCGCGTTCACTCACTCACTCTTACAATAGAGCAGCGCTTTTTCTCTTTCCAACCCTCCCCTCATTTGCGTCTCCTCGCTGTGATGCAGCGTTTTGACAGTCCTTCTCTTCAGACTTCATGTTTTTTGGACACTACTCAAGGTTCTGTCTTCATGCTGTATATCTCTTAGCTACTAAGTGCATATTCTTTTTTTCCATTCTTTCTTCCTCTGGTGCAGTCTCTCCCTCTCTCTCTTTAATAATTCATAACGCCTTCTCTCTCTCTCCACATTCAGGCAAGTTCCACATATCCATTTGCATGCAGTACATTAAGTGTTTGAGTGGCTTTTAAAAGTGTGTGTTTGCCATGCTGGGTGACCTCGCTCGCGCACACTCTGCGCCGTGCCTTTAACTGGTATTTAACCGTGCCTTTAACTAGAAGATAACCGTGCGTTTAACTCATGTTTATCCGTGCCTTTAACTGGAAATTAACCGTGCCTTTCATATGAACTTGTGTGTGAGAGACACCATAGTTCAGCTCTTGGGGACCTGGCTTATGTCTGCGTTTGATGGTTTATGACACTAGAGTTCTCATATCCACCACACACACACACACACACACACACACACACACACACACACATCAGAGCTGTCAGGGCTGATTCCTTTTCTGACTGCTGTGACTGTTTGTTCTCACCGACACGCTTTCCGACACGTTGCTTCTCATTCTGACTGTGCAGGGATTGTGCTGGCAGCCTCGCGGTCACCGCTTAGATCGTCTCCTGCACATTTAGCCCCTGGTCTGAAGC
>NC_137505.1:5825000-5860000 GCF_041902795.1 Electrophorus electricus | reverse complement strand
CGCGCTGTAAACTGGACCTGCGCGTGCAGATGGCGGGCACGACCCCTGGAGTCTCGCTGCGATCTGTGTGGCTTCTCTCGTACTCAAACCATGCGTGCACGCTCACGCTCTCCACACTTGTTCCTGCACTCTTAGGTCGTCATGGTTACCTGATGGATGTTTATGTGGACGGATTTGTGTAGGTTTGCTGCTACAGGTCAGGTGCTGCTTGTTAGACTGTCAGTACACGTGTTTCACAACATCATTCCAAAAAAAAAAAAAACCCACAACCACCCTTCATTCCGGACCTTTCACCCTCACACATGCTTTTGTTTGTCTTTTTATCTCACTGGCCATCCCCGTAAACCAAGCGAGCATGCGCCCCATTCCGAGCCAGCCTATTGGCTCCTTTGAGATGAGCCGCTCCCAGCTCACGAGTCTGCACTCTGACACCCAGCTCGTGCCCGGGCGTGGCCTCACGAGGGTGCCGGCGGGTCGGTCAGGATTGCTGTAATGGAGTAGGCTGACGGGGCCCGGTAACGTTCATCTTGCCATTGTTCCGCTGTTTCTTCTTACCAGCTGATTCACCACCACACGCAGCCGTTATAACGCACAATGAAGATGGTCATGTTAAAACTCCACTCCGAGACCCTGGGATAAACTCATTCGCAGAGAGAGCAAGTTCGCTTGACCGTGGCCAAAACAAACACATTGCCATTTTGGACAGTTTTTCTTTGTGTGTGTGTGTGTGTGTGTGTGTGTGTGTGTGTGTGTGTGTGTGTGTGTGTGTGTGTGTGTGTGTGTGTGTGTGTGTGTGTGTGTGTGCGCCATTGTTGAGTGAGGAGCAAGCTGATCTGGAAGAACGTCTGACTTGCCTGACTGGCAGCTCTAAAGTAAATGTCACCCCACTGAACCGCCAGAACAGGGGCCTGGTCTCAGAACACGCAGCCAAGCACCGTTCTCAGATTGCCGTGTCTGAGCGCTGTGTTTGGGGAAGAACCTAGAGAGAGACGCTAGTTTGTCATCTGGCGACAGTGAAGGATGTCACTAAAGCATTATGTGATAGGGATGTCAACCTAAAGGAAGTACTTTTTTACTTTGTATTTTGTATTTTAGGTTTGTTTTTTTTAATATTTATTTATTTTTTTAAGGTCTTCCCTGAATTTAACCTCTCCTTTCCGTTCATGGACCCATACTGGTTTACCAGGAGTTGTCATGCCTTTTTTCACCTACAGGTGGCAGTAGCAGCAGCCTGCTGATGAGCTGGATCCCCACATCCCAACCCCAGCTGTCATCTCTTCAATATCACTTCTTCTTGTTGTTGGAGAAGCCCACGGCAACAGCATGACTGCTGTTGTTGCTGGGCGTATTTTGAGAAGCTGTGTTCTGTATTTGTATTTTTACTGAGCAAAAAGAATACCTGTAAATATGTTTAAAACATGACAGATTCAATAAAGATGTTATGAGGAAAAGTGAACTGAATAACACCAAATAAACGTGTCTTATGTCTCACTTTTCCATTGCTGTCATTCATACACAATATGTGAAAACACGGTGAACATACTCAGAGAATTACTCGTTAATTAAATGCTTCAGGGCTTTCTGTTCATTAGCCTCTACTTTGGTTTTTTTGGGTGGGTGGGTGGGGGGCGGTCAACTCCAGTTCCAAAATGCAGGAAACATTTTATTGCATTTTATCCTTGTAACACCCCTCTGCATTTTTGAATCGGTGAACCTTCTTGCACTGTTGTCATGGCACCTGTGTGGCCCGGACGCCGGCCTTTAACCACTGTGGCACGCATGCCCGTTATCCACAGGTATGCCACTGCCCCCTGCTCGCACGCACGCTCGCACACACACATGCGTGTTGGCCTGCACTCCTCCGACATCGCCGAGCCAAGCGCCCGGTTTCCTGTGTGTTTGCGCTCGTCTTGAGTGGTGAATCCTGGCCAAGCTGCTCCCCTTATGGGTTCAGCTTGACACGAAGGGAGAGAACTGGCAGTCCTCGTGAACCCCGTGAGGAGTGGCTCCTGCTTGCTCAGCTGCCCCTTTGACCTCCTTTTGGCAAGCGCTCACCTCTGTGACCTCAGGTGACCCTGCTATGTCATCTGGTGACCAGATGCCACTTGCAGCCTGCTGAGGAGTTTGTGCGGCACACACTGCATGATGCAGCGCTGAACACTGAAACTAGGATTGTTTTTTTCTCTCATGCAGTTTAGTGATTCAGAAGACGTACTGCACCACGCAGTCTGTCACTTTACTTGCACTGGAAAAACTGAGCGGTGCGTTGGACTACCATTTAACCAGAATAATGCAATGACGTGTTCTCTCATTGATTATATTTCTTCAAATATTTACCAGTTCCTCGAGTCAACTCCTGGGCTACTGTATTTGCCTCACGATATTTGCTGTGTTGACTTATGGCTGTATGTCGTCCACGCCCTGTCTGGGGGGGGGGTGTGTGTGTGCGCATGTTCTATTTGAGTGAAAGAAAGATGTACTGCATGTGCTCTTGTATCCTGTATACCTACGTCAGACCCAGATGTCAGGTTTCAGTGTGCTCAAAGGTCAGAGGGCAGCCAGAAGGGTCCGGGCCGGGAAAGCCAAGAGACGTAGATCAGGCAGCAGGACGTAGAGCCAGGACATGCCAGACGACTGCCAAGGTCACCACGAACCTCTGCGCAGGACAGAAGACTGACCCAACCGACGGCCTATAATCCCCCGTCATCTCTGATTACACGCCATTCTGATCTACCAGTTATTTCCATATGGCTCATCCTTCACGTCTGCTGCTGCCCGCCGAGGGTTTCGCAATCTCGCCGTGTTCTGTTGACCGCTTGCCTCCTGCAGCTCTAGCTGTGTGTTGGTGCGCTGTAGTCATTGTGCTACTTTAGCTGTTGTGGTTCGGCCATGACAGCAGTGTGGTTGAAGCTGAACGCCGGAAACGGTCAAGAGGACGACGTCAGACTCATACCTCTGAGGTGGACACGACCAACTCTGAGCTTGTGGATGTAACTTGGTCTGCATACGTGGCTTTAGTGCAGATCAGCCTTGACTGGCTGAAATTGTGTATGTGTGTGTGTGTATACATTATATCATAAAAAATTTGTTCTAGAATTTTTTTTTTTCATTGCTAACATTTTCTAGGATGCTTTTGATAGGTCTGTGTCCTCTTTGGAATGTCACGTGCTCACTGTATGTCCTGTGATTTGTTGTGTAGAGCCCAACGATCCGCGTGTCTGCACGACTGCTGGGAAAAGCTTTTAATGTCCATTAAATTGGTCCTTGGAGCTCGCGTTCGTCCTCCTCGGATGAAGATGAACTTTTCTGCAGTATTTCTGCATTTTAGGACTAACACCAATAACCAGTGGAACCTAGAAGTTTCTGCTGATGTCATGGTAGAGAGGGGGGTTATGAATATGTGAGTCATAGGTCAGAAAGAGGAGGGGAAAAAAACCAAAACATTTGCTGGACATCTGCAAATGTAGTGGAGTGTTTAATGTGTTAATGGCCTGTATATGTGCGTGCATGCCCACGTTTCTCCTCCAGTGTGTGTGTAATGTGTTAATGGCCTGTGTGTGTGTGTGTGCGTGCGTGCGTGCGTCTGTTTCCCTCCTCCAGTGTGTGTTTAATGTGTTAATGGTTGCTGGTTAACCGTCCATTGCACGGACAGTGACTCACTTCCACTTGGCACTGAGCCCGGCTACGGCAGGTGCCTCGGCTGCTCCTGAGAGCAAGTTCAGCTCAGGAATAACCACCTCCCCGTGTCTGTTCTCTACTCCCCTTGCTTGTTGATGCTTGTTCCTTTTGCATTTTGTGCAGCTGTGTGCCAACCGTCTATTTAAAGCTCCGGTATCTGCGTGCCCTGAGCGTTTGAGGCCTTGACACTAGCAATCGCTGCTTCGCTCCGTGTGATCGTGATTACCGAGCCCCTAATCTCCAGCCAACCTATCCAAATTAAAGGTTGCTTTTCCACTTTTCATTAGGAACGCCGGGGACTTGACTCCTTTGTTCCACTACACAACTTTCCATTTGTAGTAAAGATTGTGCGTTTGGAAAATACGTGATGACTCATTTAGGCCTTTTTTTTTCCCCCTGCTTGGTCCATTGTGGCGATAGTGAAGACGTCACTGCTGTTTGCCTACATACACGACTGTAACTGGAAAAAATGAAACGCGGCTGGAGTCAGCGGGCACTTTATTAACACGATGACACGTGCTCCTACTATTACTGTCCCCTCCAGTGTCACATTTATCAAACAAGCGTCATGACATTGCGTTGCCCACCTCTTATCACTTTAACAATTTTATTCATTACTTACCAAATACCTTCTGGGCCCCACAGCGTTTCATTGTGGAGTTGTGGTCCCAGCGTCCCGAGACCCTCATTAGCACTTGTGTAGGCGTTCAACGCTCAGAGAGAACAAGTATGTCTTATCTTACAAATGTAGCGCTCATAATGTGCACTGAAGGATTAATCTTGCCCGTACTGCCCTGTGTCAGATTCAGTCGAGTGATTTCCAAGTAGGTCCTAGTTATGCTCTAGGGAACTACTTACCCGACGTTTGATTGGTTCTATCTCGGGACTGCGTGCTGCTGGTGTATCTATCTGAGCGCGTCTATGCAGTCTGTGTGCGTTTTGTTTTGGTCTGCGCCCTGAAGCTATGGAAGGCCTGTAAGCTAGCTACTGTCCTTTTTCCTAAACCTGCCTAGTCGACTCCTGTCTTGTCGCTTGTCCTCTCCTCCAATATATAAACAATATATATATACTGTTATATTGTTGGTTGTCTGTGGCGGCACACACCCTTTCACTGTATGTGAATGTGCATGAAACTCTAATAATTAGTCTGGCTAGCTTAGGGTAGGGTCACATTTTTCAACCCACACAGCAGGGAGGAACAGGCTGAAGTCGCATGGAGCACCAGTGTAACAGTGGTGAACCCGGCCAGCACTACTTAGGCTGGCAACGCGTAGCGTTTACTCTGCAAGCTGGCGTGTGCCATGTCTCCAGTTGCAGATAGAATCCCCTCTGCTCTTTGTGGCACAAACCACACTTCACCTTACTCAGAATTCGGGTTAACGCAAAATGCTTTTGTTTTTTCCCTGTGAGACTTTGACACTGAATTTCCAACTCATTGTCATGTTCTGTGGTAGCGCAGCAGTATGGACTACATGAACTGCCTGAGGTGAAACTGGTAAATTATTCACCATTTCCCCCTAAACTTGCGCTTTAATGTGAGCTAGAAGTTAACACAGAGTCCACAATCATGCAAGGCTCATCACTGCAAAACCATGCATTTGGACTTGGAGTTATATCTGATAGTGATTCTGAAGTGGGCAGAAAAAGTGGGCAAAAAATGCAAGCAATTAAAATGTTTTAGTGGTGCCAAGCTTTGAATTGCCCCTGTAATGAACAGTCAGGAAAGTGTAGGTGCAGGGGCGCCTCGGGGATTACCCTTTAAGAAGAGGAAATGCAAGAGAACGTTAGTAGACAAAGTAGAAAAACTGCTCTTTTGTGTGAGTCAGCAAGGCCTCCCCCTGAAGATCTGAAGAGAGGGAGATTCTGATGAATGTCTTTTCTGTCCATTCTGAAACATGCAATACTCTTTCCCTCTTCCCCGGAATCTCTTTGACGTCCAGAGAGAAAGATTACCTCAACTGTTAATGGGAGGGAATCACACCACACAAGTCTCAGCAGACGACTCTGTCTTACACAACACCAGTGTGATCCATAAACTGTAATCAGAGTTCTTCATCATCTCCAGTCCACAGTCCATAATCACCATAGCACTAAAGTGTGAGGTGGTATATTCTATTGTGCAAAGATCAAGTGCACAAAACTTTTATCTTCTCCAGCATCTGAAGACCAATTTTGCAGAATTCAGGTTGGAGGTTTCCTTTGGAAATCAAGCCCAGCAGGTTCTGAGTTGTGTAAACTGCATTGACAGACCACCTGTTTGGCTATAGAAAGACTGCACCTGACAAAAATCCATCAAATGTGTGCAAAATAAATAAATCCAAATTTGGTTTAAAAAATTCATTTCACTCTATTTCTGTACTAATTGTGTTTATCCTACAAGTTTCCACTGCAACAGGAAACCTGTTGAAAATTTTTTTGAGTGTATAATTGCAACTACCACTATTCATAAAAGTTTGCCGAAAGAGAAAAATTCTGGGAGAAAGTAAACAAATCTTCACCTTCTTACTTTTTCCTTAGAAAACTAAGGAAAAGCAAAAAGTAAAACAGATGTCAAATACATCAAAAACGCAGTATGGACTGTTTAAATGATTAGTTTGCAGAAATAGAGAGAGAGAGAGAGCGAGAGCGAGAGCGAGAGCGAGAGAGAGAGAGAGAGAGAGAGAGAGAGAGAGAGAGAGAGCGCGAGAGAGAGAGAGAGAGAGAGAGAGAGAGAGAGAGAGAGAGAGAGAAAGAAAAAAAAACAAACAAACAAACCAGAAATTCACACAATTGCGAAGCTTGACCACTCTGGAGGCGGTCGCCGTTCTTCCGTACGCAGAATCAAATTCGACATGCGCGTGCGGTTACCGGGCAACGCAGACCCCCACCCCGTTCAGCCAATCAGAGGCGAGCTGGGCGCAGCGCTCCCGGGCGACAGAACGCCGTGTGTTTCAAATCCAGACGCCCAGACGCTCGTGAACGCTGGCAGCGGAGAAGCGCGCAGGGTAAATACGTGCTGAATGCTGCGGCACGGGCGCCGCGTTTCACCGCAGAAAACGACGCCGTTTCTCTCGGCGCCGCAGGGTGCGTTTGGGAAATGTAGTGCCGCCTCCGGTTTATAGGTTGTTGGGTTGTTTTTTTTTTTTACCCAGTAGGCTCTTCGGCGTATAAGAAGGCGCTGCAACCAGCCTGCACGGCACTGACATTTTCCGCGAGTGCGCGGATGGAGGTGCTGGTGCGAAGCCTTCATTAAAGCTCTGCGCGTCGTCTTTTCCACTTTAGCGAGCACTTCCGAGCGTGGATTCGCTGTCGCCACCAGGTCTGACCCTTTACTCCGTATTTTCGAGAATAACGTTGTTTTTGCCGTGTTTAGGCTGCGTGCATCAGCGCGAACTTTGGTTCGTCTTAACGCGCGCCGTATTGCTTTTTTTTTTGCCTTGTCTGCATTGCTAGCTCGCTAACTAGTGAAGTGTGTTCGGGTCTGTGGTTTAAGCTCCTCTGAGTTCTGCGCGTTTTAAATGCTGGTGTTCATTTGACAGTCACGTCGCCTAAAGGGTTGTTAGTGAAGCTCACGTGCGGCGTGGCGGTTCCGTGCTCGGGGCTCTTTGCACGGTCCTTGTTCATCTGCGTGTCGGTATCTCACGCGAAGCTGCGCGTTCGAGCTAACTTAACCCCGGTTGCTCTCCTGGGCCAGCGCGCACGCCTTTGCTGGGACGTCAGACGCTTCGTATCGACGCTTCTGCTCTTGCTTTTGAGTTATAGATTTGGGTCTGGTTGCTTTTCTGGGGGGGGGGGGATTGTCCTGCCGTGGCTCCGATCGAAAAGTTGAATGTGAACAACCGAGCGGAACTCGCGGGATACGGCCGTCGCGGGGCCGTGCGTTGTTCGTGGCGTGTGTGCCGTTCTGGGACGTGCGGGACTTCCTGTGGGTTTGGAGATGACGCCGAGGTGCAGGGAACATTATTTATAGACATGACCACGCAGCGAGGTCGCTCATCCTTTATCTAGTGCTCGGTTCTTGTACGGCGACCTAGTGAAGTTTGATTAAATGGTTTGGTGGAAACTTTACTGCTGTTTAACGTATTTGATTGCATTTAAAAAAAAAAATCTTATGGTTTCTTGTTTATTTGTTGCAGCTTGTCTGAGGGAACCTCGAGGATGGCAAACATGGCTGAAACCTCATCCAGCGGTGAGAGTGAGTCTTGCAGCGTTCTCACCTGGGACCAGGTGAGCCGTCTGAACGAGGTGCTGACGGAGGCGGTCCCCGTCCACGGCCGCGGCAACTTCCCCACGCTGGAGGTGCGTCTGAAGGACATCGTGCGGCTGGTGCGCAACCGGCTGGAACAAAGGGGTATCAAAGTCAAAGATGTCCGTCTGAACGGCTCCACGGCCAGCCACGTGCTGGTGAAGGACGTTGGCTGGAGCTACAAAGATCTGGACGTAATTTTCAGGGTGGACCTCCCACAGGAAGTGCAGTTCCAGCTCATCAAAGACGTGGTGCTGGGGACCCTGTTGGACTTCCTGCCGGAAGGGGTGAACAAGGAAAAGATTGGCGCCGTGACCCTGAAGGAGGCATACGTGCAAAAGCTGGTGAAGGTGTACACGGAGCAGGACCGCTGGTCCCTCATCTCGCTGTCCAACAACGACGGCCGCAACGTGGAGCTCAAGTTTGTCGACTCCATCCGCAGGCAGTTCGAGTTCAGCGTGGACTCCTTCCAGATCATTCTGGACTCGCTGCTCTCCTATTACGACTTCTCGGAGAACCCCATGTCCCGGCTCTTCCACCCCACCGTGGTGGGCGAGAGCGTGTACGGTGACTTCGCCGCCGCGCTCCACCACCTCAGGAACAAGCTGATCGCCACCACGCGACCAGAGGAGATCCGCGGCGGCGGCCTGCTCAAATACTGCAATCTGTTGGTCCGGGACTTCCGGCCCACGGACCAGGACGAGTTCAAGGCCCTGGAACGCTACATGTGCTCGCGCTTCTTCATCGACTTCCCGGACATCGTGGAGCAGCAGCGGAAGCTGGACGCCTACCTGCAGAGCCACTTCGTGGGCGAAGAGAGGAGCAAGTACGACTACCTCATGATTCTCCGCCGCGTGGTCAACGAGAGTACGGTGTGCCTGATGGGACATGAGAGGCGTCAGACGCTCAACCTGATCTCGCTCACGGCCTTCCGCGTGCTGGCAGAGCAGAATGCCATACCGGATGCCTCCAGCGTCACCTGCTACTATCAGCCGGCACCGTACGTCAGAGACCTGAACTTCAGCAACTACTATGTGGCCTCCTGTAACCAATCCATTCCAACATGGCTGCCGTGTAACTAAGGAGCTCTATAGAAGACGACGTGTCGGCGGGGGGGGTGTCAGTCATTTGGTACTAAATGGTGTTCGTCCTTTTGGCATAAAGGATCTCTTTAAAAGGACAAGCGTTTGTTTTTTTGGGTTTTTTTGGGGGGGGGGGTTGTTTTGTCTTTCTTTTCTTTTTTTTTTTTTTTTTTTTTTTTTTTTTTTATATATTGTTTGTTTTGTTTTGTTTTTCCCCTTTTTGGGACTTGGTTTAATTATCTGCCGAAGCGTCGAGACCTTTGGATCCAAAGTGATATTTTTAGCGCTTGGGTTGTATCAAAAATATAGAGAAATTTTGCCCTTTAAATTTGTTTCTCGGATTAATTTTGCCTTTGTGTCCCTAATCTGAGTAATGAATTTCTTTCTTTTTTTTTCTTTTTTTTTTGCAAACTGAAACTTGTGCCTTAATGCCTCTGTTTCTGGGTCTTTCTTTAGGGGTTGATGAGTCCAAGAGACAACGTTGCCACTCTGATAAAAATATTAAAATGTAGGGGGGGAAAAAAAAGAAGAAAAAAGTTTGTTATACATAAACAGCAAAAAAAAAAGTTCAAAATATTTAAGATTTGGGGGCAAAAACAAGAACAGCCTTAAGCAGCAAGTTCCAATGAGCTAGAACTGTTTTTCTTTTTTGTTGTTTTAACCCAGTGGTGAGCTGCTAATATTTGTAAATCTTCAGATTAACGTTTGTGAACGAGTCCTGTTGGTCCGTCAGAAAGCAGCGTTGGTGTGGGCTACCGGGAAGCTGCACGTTTCTGTTGCCACAGCGAGCGCGCGGGAGAGTTGCGATCTGCGTCCTCCGATGTGTTTGCGGGAATGCGAGGCATTGTGACGTGAGATGAACTCCAGAGGTGTCTCTGTTTTGCGCAGTAGGACGACCCCCCCCCCCCCCCCAAAGGTCATGCGACTGCCGTTTTCAGAAGCTTCCACCATCTAGGGATTGAGTTAGGAAAAATAGAATTAGTTTTGTCTGCCTGAGAGAGAACCAGGTTCCTTTGTGTGGGGAAGCTGGGGGAGGCTGTGCATCAACGTGCGAGACGATACGCACGAGAGAGTGAGGTCGTCCCTTTCCATAAAAGGCCACGGCGTTGGGTGTCCGGTCCCCTCGCGTCTGTCTTCGCGCTGCTCTGTAACAGGACTCCGCGGTGCTGTCGCACCACTCTAAAATTACCCCCAGCGCCGCTGCGTGGAACACGGCTCGCATGGGGGGGCGGCCTTGCTGCCGTGGCGACCGCCTTACATGTGCGCCTGCAGCGTCTGCGCCACGTGCTCGCCCAGGCCGACCCTTTTCTGGACGAGGGGGGGAGGGGCTAATGGGAAGGACACATGCTCCCCGCGTGTCCTCTGCTCATGCTGGGTTCACCATGTTTGGGATTAAATATCACACATCACTTTAGATTCTGATGAAGCATCAGTCTCCTTGTGCCTTTTTTTTTTTTCCCCCCCGTCCCAGTTTGTCTTCCACGGAGTCTCCCACCTAAATAACTTCCTGCTGTCACGTGTCCAGGCTCTATTTTTATATGCTTGTGTCTCTTAACGTGGAACAGTGCCGGCTGTAGGTAGCACGCGCCGGGCTTCTCTGGCCAGCTGTGCTTTGCTAGGAGGGTCGGTCTCCCCCCAACCCCCACCTGCATGCATGGCTGTTGCCGGGTCAGCACGGCAGATAACCGGGGGGGGGGGGGCACCCGTCCTCTTATCTACTACACGCATGGAGTTTAGAAGGAGGAGGAGCACAGGTCACAGTAGCCTCTGCAGGCCGGGGTCACACCCTCCGCTGGGGCAGGTCGGACCCGAACTGTGTTTTTTGTTTTTATCTCCGTGTGTGTAGCGATTTGGACTGTGGACCAACGTCTGGACCTGCAGGCAAGTGCGACTCCTTCCTGCTTCGGCTGTTGTGGGATTGTACAAGTGGAAGTGAAAAAGGGGACCTGACATGAGGCTTTTTTTTTTTTTTTTTTTTTTTTTCCCTGCACTTTTGGTGGGGGGTTTCTGTTTTGGTTTGCAGGGGGTGAAGGAGTCTGACTGATAATGGAACTAGACTTCTTAGTATATAGTCCAAAACATCTCTGTGTAAGCGCTGTGCTCCCTGTTTGATCCTCACACCCTGCGATTGTAGACATCCAGCCACTCCAGTGACTGTCACTCCTCCCCCTCACTCAGCATATTTAATTTTAACAGCCCAGCCCCTCAAAACAAACACACAAATCCAGCAGTTATTTCTAATGGCCAAATTGGGTCAAACACCCCAGTTAACCCACGCACTTTAGAAGAGTCCAACGCCCACGCCCGGGGGGAGGCGGAGGATGGATCTCAGGGATGTAAGATGTGCTTTGGTGTTTGTAGGTGTGTGCATGCATGTGTAACTAAAAACTGCGGTGTGAACTGTCTGACCCACAGCGTGTGTTTACATGCTTACCTTTGGCCATTTTCTGTTCTCCATGTTCAGCCTTCTTTCTGTTCTGTTCTTATTTGCATCAAGTGAGACCATGTGTCCATTAAGGGTTAAGATTTAACACTTAACATTTTTCATTTTTCTCCTCCGTGTCCAGTTGTTGTGGGTTTTTTTGTTTGTTTGTTTTGTTGTCGTCGTCGTCTCCAGCCGCCGTGGGGCTCGGACCGTGAGCCGGCCTCTCTGAGCACACGCCTGGACAGGCTGCCGCTGGAAAACCCAGGGGCACATCGGACTCGTTTGGTCTCATGCGCATGAACGTCGCTCGGACGCAGCCTGATGGGGAGCCTTCCTACCACGTGCCGTTTAGCTGCTCTGTGTGCAGTAGTGTTGGTGTAAATGACAACACCTGGAGATTGACATGGGGACACAATTCACAGTATTCATTATAATGCAGAAGGGTTTAGTCCATATGTCGGTTTGCTGTTTTCCTATTGTAATTCCAGCAGAAATATCCCACCTGTTTTTTTCCTTGTGTCTGGAGGGAGGTGTCTGAGCTTTGCTTGTGTTGTTGCACATCAAACTGCCTGTTTGTTTGTTTGTTTGTTTGTTTGTTTTGTTTTTTGGGTTTTTTTTTTTTCTCTCCTTCCCCTGGGCGTGAGGGAGGGACTTTGTGGGGTTCGCACACACTTGTACGAGTTTTGCTGCTGCCAGAGGCTTTTTAGACGCTCCTTTTGCTTGGTTGCACAGAGAGCTGCAGGGTGTCGCAGGCAATGGTGTTTGTGTTTTCCATCTGTTTGCCAGATGAGATGAGGTGGTGAACATGCCGCACTATGTACTTTTTGAATTTCATTGAAAAGAGCTTTTGTCAGCTTATTGACTCGGAGGACTTTAAAGATGTTTATCATCTATGCCATTTCATTTTTCAGCACTTTTACCTCACTTCGTTTCCTTTGGATGAACTGAACATCAGGGAACTGTGTATGACGAGGGGAATAATAAAGTAGTGGACCCCATCCCTGTTGTCCCGCCCATTTTATTCTGTCGGACGTGTTTAACGTCTGCACAGGTGCATTTTAAAACGCCTTCCTCACTGTCGTGTTGCGTTTTTGTTTTCTTCCATGACAATGTTTCAGTCCAGCACTATCACAGCAGCACTTTTTTAATTGCGCTCTCACGCGCTTAAACTCTTGCTCTAACAGTACTTCAGATATACATACATACACACACAACAACTGCTGCTCTCATCATTTCGGCACTCAACAGTAAAAAGTAAAGACAGGTTTAAGTGTTCGCTCGTACAACCGGCTCGTGCTGGCCGGGGAGCGCGCGGTAATGCCGTGGCAAATCCCTCGAGAGCTGCAGCTGTGCGTCATCGTCTCGGTCCGCCGGTGAGGGGCTCTGGGCTCGCGTGGTGGAGATCCACACCACGATCTTGCCGCACGGTGGAAAAAATACAAACGATGCATCTTATGAGCAATGAAAATGGTGTGGTTTTTGTAGTCATTTACAGAATGAGGGCTATTCAAGCTGCAAGCCTTAATTTTAGTTCAGACAAATTTAGACAAATGTAAAGTAGGTTTGCCTTAATCTATACTAATGAGGGTACATTTTATATTTAGTCCCCCAAAACTTTTCCCCAGTCAATGTCCATTGTTTGAACGTCTGAGTGGATGTGAGTGACTATCTTTACAGGCAGCATCCCTCGTGCAGGTTATCATGACAACAGCTGCTCAGCTTGTGTGAACGCAAAGATCATATTACACTGAACCAAGTTCAAAGTTACGAAAAAATGACACCGGAATGTTCACTTGGGGTTTTGCAATAGCGCGACCTTAAATTGCTGTTTGTTCGCGTTTGCTGGAGGCCAGCAGCACGGAACGGCTCGCCCGAGGCCCGGGTTCGTAGCACGCGCTCACGACAAAGAGGAAATTCCCAGCCTGGCAAATCGCTCGAGATGGTTATGCGCCACATCGTAGGCCGTCTTTCCCGCTTCCTCTCGGTGTTTAATACACGACAGCTTTCTCTTCTGTCATGTTTCCTGTCGCCGAATGTTGCGTAAATGATACGGCGCGTCCACGCGGATCTCCAGCTGGAAACCGCCCACGCGATGGACGGACAGGCCAGCGAGCGCGCAGAACCACCCCCCCAAAAAAAGGACTTAAACCACTTAAAAACGTGCCCCTTCTGACACATACGTGAGTAGGCAGAATAAAAGCTTGTAGACGGCAGACTGCGGGCTGGGGGTGAGATGGAGACTCCAGAGAGGATTCTTTCCTTCTGTGCATCATGGACACTTGTTCACCACATGCTATAGTTCATGATCCTGCTCTTCACACGTGTGTGTTAGTGTTTCGTGGAAGCGTGCAGTCGTGTTTTTGATGTGTGCATATTTTCTGTTTTGCAGGCACTGACATCATGGTCTCAATCTGGTTCCTTTTGTGTGTGTGTGTGTAACCCCCCTCCTGACATTTAAAGGATATTTACTGCGATCACACATACACACAACGATAAGATGTATTACAGCAGATCTGCTCTAAGCTCGAGTCCGGAGGAGTTGGCTTCAGCAGATACATAAAAAAAAAAACACGCATCTAAAGGCCGAGACACGAGACCATTTTCCCCAGATGAGGCAGTGTATGGCGAGTTGGTTTTGGAGAGAACTCTTAATGGCACCTCGCGCTGGGCTGCGCAGAGGTGTGCGGTAGGGCTGGACGCAGTGCGGGATTTCTGCCTTTGCGCTAAAACTTCCATCAGCGCCGCAGAGGTCTGTAGCGACAGACAGCGCGAGGCAGGGCTCGTTTCGGTAGGCTGCGTCATAAACGCCACATCCCGCGCGCAAGCAGCCTTTAACGCGTTAACTTCCTTCCCTTCGCGAGCGCGGTGCGCGCTCTGAGCCCAACTCTTCCAGGAGCTTCAAACTCTTAAAGGAACAGTAGATCCTGATAATGTCGAGGCCTGGACGCAGTGCGGCTGGCAGGAGTAGTTGCATTAACAGTTTCAAGCAGACGTATCCCTAGCACCCTCAGAAATAGATCATGTGTGGAGTCTTTATCCTTACAGTGAAGAAAGTGGATCAGTCTAAAACTTTGTTGTCTAGACTACATTTGCTCATGTTTTCAAATATTGGTTTGTATTTATTCCTCCCTAAGATATGTGTGTCATTGGGTTTTATTTACTTGTGTTTTCTGGTTCTGGTTTTGTTTTAATGTTTTTTTGTTTGTTTGTTTGTTTTTGTTTTTTTTTAGGGGGGGGGGGGGGGGGGGGTTAAGTGGTCTGCATTGTAAAAAACCCAGGAGGGAGGGACTTGTATGTATAGTTCAGGCTTATTAATTATTACATCTACTGTCACATCATTTTGCACACGATCATATACAAACTGCAGGATATGACAGGGTGTCTGTGCTTAGCTCTCAGCAACCTCTTCATGGCCTGTCCGTCTTCAGGAATGTCGGAAGATGTTGGAATCTGAACAGTCATGAGGGGAGAGTTCCCGTGCTGTTTTCATAGGGAAGGCAAGTCATGAGTTTAGTTGTCAAGCCAGAATCTTCAGACTCTGGGGATCCAGTCTGAGATCTTCTCAAAGGATGGGGGATCCAGTCTGTAAATTTGTAAGCTGGAATTGTACATTGTGTACATACACACATCCATATATCCATATATACATTGTACATTGTGTATATATACATATTATACATATATTGTACATTGTTATATATATTTTTTGTATATATATATATATATATATATATATATATATTTCTATTTCCTTATGCACCCATGTTTTTTTCCCTCAGTTTGGACAGAGCACTCTCAAACCATTTCACTGCGAGTTATACCGTGACTATGTATGTGACAAATAAACCAAATTTGAAACTTGAGTCTGCAGTGCAGTGCTACGTTCAAACAGGAACAGGGCACAGGAGACTAAGGTGAGATTTCTGTTTCCAGCCAAACGGGGCGCGGAGAGAATCCACGCAGTTCAGCAGTCTGAGAAACCTGCAGCTTCGGCAAACTGTCCTTCCCTGACAGGAACGAGACCAGCTGCTCAAACACTAACGCGCTGCATGGACATATCTGGAGTGGTGCCAGTCCCAGAAGCTGAAGGGCATGTGAAACAGGTGAACAACGTAGGGGACACGCAGATGTTCGTGTGGTTGAAACAGAGAGGTGTGTTTGTGCGTTCTGCAGGGCTGTGGAGTTATAATGGTGTGGGGTGTTTCCTGTCATAATTTGTTGTCATTTCTCAGAAAACCTCCCATGTCACCCTTCGCTGCTCTCTGGCCCCCCTCTGAGCTGAACTCTTCCCACGTGCACCTTAACGGCAGCAATCTCGGCTCATCAGAGCCACATTGCCAAAGCCTCTCAACCCCCCGGTGTATCGTGTCGACGGGCTCTTTCGGAGGCCGTGAGAGGCAGGCTGAGCGATCACCTGTGTGCCGGGAGTGTTTTTCCACGGTCGAGCAGAGTAGCGCTCTGCGCCGTGAACTCACTCGTGCTGGCACTCGAGTCTGAAGTTTTGAACTCCCCGCATGTTGCATCCACCACACACGTCAACGGTGTTAGTTGGTTACGCACCATGTCTGATCAACTTCAAGGCTCTGTCTTGTTTGCATCTTTGCCTGTCCCTCAGATGTGCATTGACCATACCAAAGGTCACCAGGAAGGCAACCTGTTTGGGTCTCAGTGTTTTCTCAACATCAAAGGACAAGTCACATGACTTTCCAACAGAGCATCCCAGAATCCTCTGGTGCAAATTACCCATGAACATTTAGTTTAACATTCGTAACCATCACTGGACAACATCTGTGTTCCTTCATTCTCTGCCTTTCCCTCCCCCCCCCCCCCCCCCCCCAACAGTGATACAAATGAAATGTGAATACTGTCATTTCTTTCAAACATAGTTTCAGAGATGAACAAACGCTGTAATGGCTGCAGAGCGAGACCCTTTAATTCATGTGTGTTGACACCAGGGTCCCTTCCTGCCCCCCATTGGTCAGTCACAGTTAAAGCAGGTTGACCCCACATTCACCTCACAAGCACTAGACTTCAGACACTGGCTAAGGGAAGGCACGGTGAACAGGCCTCTCTCCTGCACCGTCATGGCTCAGTATTTGACAGAGGTGAGTCCCCGCTGCCGTGTTCAGCATTGTTACCTGGTCCGGTACGATTACGGTTGGCCCCGTTTGTCCACTCGAGAAATACCAAAACATTTAAAATGAAACAAAGGCACCAAGCAGCATACAGCCCAGAGAGCCGCAGTAAATGTGGGCCCTGGACCCTAATCTGTGGGTTAGTGTGCGTTGTTCATATGCAGTTAACAGATTATTCTAAATGCTTGCTGGTGTCTTAACGAGGTTTGACATCCTAATATTTAAACCCCAGTGTCTACCAGAACCCGCTGATGCGATCTTTTTAAATCAGATGGCCTGAAAACTCTCGTAAGTGACCTCTACCTTCCGTGCAGGTGTCTGAAGGTACTCCTCACGCTCCTGCAACTTCCAGCCCTTTCAAATGTTTAGAAGGGTGCTGTTTTTTGTATTTCTGGCTAAGACATGAGACAAACAACAGCTATGGCTACAGGATGTGGCTCCTGAATGGCACAGAGGTCACCAACTGTGGGGGATGGCACAGGTGTGCTGTGACCCTGCCCCTGGTGTTTTGCTCATGGCTCTGATCCCATCCAGCTCACCTTAACCAGTTCATCACAGGTGTTTGGCGTCCACTTATTTACCTCCACCAATCCTACTCTCTCACACAGAACTGTGACTGATCGGTTAATTACCTCATGTTTCTGGGCCTCTATTGCTGTCACCCTGTGATGTTTAATTAGTTTCCTTGCTAAATGCTGGAAGAATAAATCCCAGATGGAGCACCAATATACGGACACGCTCTTTGAGGCAGTTACGGTGTGCCGTGGAGATGAAATCCTGGGCGCGCCGGAGCCTGGAACATGCTCGTGGGACCGAGAGGCAGAAAGCTTGATTCTTAGGGGCCAGAGCATCTGCAGGACACCGGTGATGGTTCAGCCATTAAAAACGTTTCTGTCCTGTCCTATGTTCTACTCATAGATTGGTAGAGCTAGAGAAACTACAGACCAGGAGTGCTGCCTCTTCGGTGTGCTCATTTCGTCTCTCTGCCCTGGATGATCTCTGTGCTGTGCTCCATTTCGTCTCTGTGGCCTGGATGATCTCCGTGCTGTGCTCCATTTTGTCCCTGTGCCCTGGCTCGTCTCTGTGCGCTTGCCTGCTCCCAGCTTGCGCACATCTGCGGTCCGCGGCTTCCACTGGCACCGTGGTGGCGTCCGCGTCCAGCTTCAGTCACGCTTTTCCTCAACTCTCCTCATTCATCATCCGTTTGCCAAGATGAACATGAAATATGATTTTGTTTTATGGAAAAGTATGTCTGCCTAGAATTACACAAAATAAAAGGTAACATTCTGCCTCGACCATTGTGTGTGTAGCGAGAGAAAGCTAGAAGTAGATACACACAATAACCAAACATTTATAATGTAAATGTTGTCATTTCTGGTTGGCGCTGCTTTATATGACAATGCGGACGTCCTAGTCTGTTAGTGTTTGAGAGGAAAAACCGCACAACTTCCTGTGGACATCTGATGTTTGGAAGTTGGGAGAACACAGACATCAAATACCACGACATGAGGACTCATGGCTTATTCAAACCAGTCGGGGACAAAACAAAAAACCACAAAACAATTTCACCCAGGTACTTCATTAAAATGGGACAGATTAGGGCTCAACGTTACGGCACCATGAATTAAAAGGCAGCGAATGGCTCCTAATGCAAACTCTCACTCCACGCGGGTCCATCAGCACAGCGGTGAACCTAGTGTTTGGTTACCATTACGTACCACTGCGCCACGTTATGCCAGTTATCCACTGGACTCCAGATAAAATGGGGGGGGGGGGGGGAAAAACCAGACAATTTAAGGTATTTGAAGAAATTTAATAAACCAAAAGAAAAATAAATTAATGTATGTCAGTGTAGGACCATAAAAGACAAGATAAAAGAAGAGACTCATTTTACAAATTTGATCAATAAAAAATGTTGGATTAAAAAAAAAAAACCCCACAACCCAAAAACCACTTGCTTGTGATGTGATTATATTGACTAATTTTGGCTACTACGAAATGAAAGCTGTTCAGCAACTCATTCTGGTACAATGAGAGAATGTAAAATATTCAACTTAAGTTAACGCTACCAACTGTGGTTAGGGCTGGATGCTGGGAGCTCCATGAGGCCTCTCCTCCACAATGTGTAATCACATTTACAAACCAGGACAGCACAGCAGGCGTTTGGAGCCCTAATGTGAAACAGAACCGTGAAACGGCGTACGCAGACATTTCAGCGCAGCAACAAAGCCCAACTCTCCTGCTCTATGTGTGAGTGAAAAGAAAATAACTGGAGACTTTACACTTCAGAGACACGTAGTGTGAGACCAGACAGGACAGACGATTACACTGGTTCAGAAGTACTGATATTTCAGAATATTTGTCAAAAACTCTTCTCACAAACACTCGCACTAGCGCACACACACACACACACACACACACGAGCATGCATGCACAAAAACACACACGCCGTGTTGGCGTCTGGCCAGCGACGCAGACGTCAGCGAGACGCCACCAGTTTAAACACGTCCGCAGCACTAGCAGGTCCTTGGCGCACAGGGCGGAACAGCAAAAGGTTGAGGGTTGAGGAGCCAGCGACCTCAGCAGTCTCTCACCGTTCTCTGGAGTGGGCGTGGGACCCCCCAGTCAGTCAGTCAAAGTTCACTGCGCTTCAGACCAAGCCCGGAGCTCTGCAGGACCCTGAGCTGTGCAGGTGAGCGTGTCCATGGCACCCAGCATGGTGTGTCTCACAGGTCTGAGTGGGAGGGCTGAAACGAGCCATTCACCTGGAGACGAGACGAGGATGATACAAGCGTCCAAACTCAGAAGCCACACTGTATTGACTTAAGTGTGAGATGTAGATGTTTAAGAATACATTCATTATTCCCTCCCCCAAAAAAGGGTTTGTTTGTATACATGTTTGTGTATTTGCATTATGGCCAAGGATGATAAAAATGGAAGTTTAAAAGGATTTACGTCCAGGAAATGTGAAGACAGGGCACTGAGCTCAGGACCAAGAGGCAAGCGTTACGGTCGTGGTTTCACCCATTGCCATGGTTACGGTCATGGCTGCACTCATCTACTGTTAAGACGCATTGTTACCAACGTGCGCACGAAGCCGTCACAGCCTCTAAACGGTCTGAGCGTGGGAGACACCAACTGCACGGAGCTCAAGTGTTCTTCACAACAAACCTGTGCAATCAGCAGGTCACGCTTCTCCACCAGGGCAGCAGAGCAGTGCCACACCTGGCTACGTCCAGAGAGGTGGAGAAGCCTCTCCCGGCTACGTCCGCGGCCTGGCAGGGCGCAGCGCACCAGTCTGCTCGGAGCTAAAGTGTTCAGTAGCCAGCTAAAGCAGTCCAAAGACTTCAAGCATGGATATTGTCCGAACCACAACCAAAGGACTAAAACAGAAATCTCCCCCCAACCCCTTAAAAACAGCCCGGAGTACAAACATGTTGCATACATTGCTGCAAGATGCACCGACTGGGTGAGCTACAGAACGGTCAGTTCCACTCACAGTGGCGGTGATGTTACACAGATCCTGCACAAACTGTCGTTTCCTGCATTAAAGTCAGAAAATATCTACATAAGTGCGAAGACGATGGCTCACAGACCAAAATGTTCACAAGTTCAAACATGCAGATAAACCGACAACCCTTGCAACCAAACCCTTTACAAGAACAAAACGGAGTGCATTTTTCCTTAATTTCTTAGTACACACACACACACACACACACACACACACACACACACACACACACACACACGTTAGGCTCAGTCAGTGAGAATACCATGTGGAATGTTCAGGAGCAGAATTGTTTCATTAGCTAAATTATAGCCAACAAACCCAATGATGACACACAGGCCCCGCCCCCACGTGGTTTACACTCCTACACAACACACCGATTGCTCCCAGCTGCGTGAGAGAGCGTGCGCACTTTGGTAATTTGACACACTGCAGTCAGAATACTCAGCGTGTGAAAGCACTGTGACAATGTTTAAAGCCACAGCTTTGCAAGCTTTGTTTGTGTTCCTCTGGACCACAAGTGTACCCAATAGTTCAAGATAAGATCTCAGTGATGTTATCATATTCTAAATATAACCATCAAAACCGTGAGCCAAAACGGATGGCTAGATGGGTATTTTTGCATGCACACGCAAACTGGTCAACTGCTATGTGCAGTGATGGTGAAGCAGAAATCCGTTGCTATACAGCCCTGTGCGTCAGCTGGTTCCTCTGCGTATTGCACACAGATGTTGGCGTATGTTGGCAGTCCCCACGCACACACACACACACACAGCTGTGTCTGCTCCAGCCAATGAGCTGTTCCTGTCCTCCTGCAGCTCCTACAGTGAGCAGCACCATCTGTGCCAGCATCGCCAGGGTAGAGCGCCAACACCCAAACACAAGCAACGCCCCGCTGAGCCGCAGCGCCAAACAAACAAAACGGGAGATGCAACAGAACAAAAGGGTTTTGCACTTGCCCAGAGAGACTCACTACACACATTCCTTAGTCCTATTTTTGACGGTTTTCACAACGGACACAAATTGACATTAAAGCAACCCTGCACCTTACCAAACAAACAAGACCACCAACAAGACGCCCGTAGGCTGTCCCACACTCTCACGCCTCCACCTCCCCAGTACAGGGCAAATCCCCTCTTTACGCGTACATAAGAATAATAAGAGTTCCTTATATTTAGCAGCAACACCTAAAACCGCACACAAACGAAACAAACTGATCCAGAGCTTTTGAGAAAAAACCATTAATAAAGCCAGAAGGAAATGGACCTCAAACTTGTTTCCTTTAAGTGTTTTAAGAAAATTACCTTGATAATTTAAGCCAAGTGTTGCCTTCAAAATACTAAAACAGTAAAGATGCTCTTGTACATTACCAGAGAAGCACCCACTCCTTGTAAAAATGGCTCTTAAAAAGGACCTACCATTATCTATACATCTATTTTCACTTGGTGACATCAGCAACGCTACAACATCTACAACGCTGGTCTGATCTGCTGGATTGGTGGGTCTGTGGGTTCCAGACATGACGGAGCAGGACGCAGTCAGGGGCCCGAGCTCCATCCGTTTACAAGACTCGTGGTCACCCGGGGCAGTCTAACGACATCTGACTTCCTGAACACACTGCCTAAGAATATAACATTTAAATCACTCCAACACCTCCAACACACCACTCATCCACGTTCCCCCACACAGGGCCTGTAGGAGTGAACGCGTGCTCACAATAGCGCAACCACACCACTTTTTGTGCACATGTGCGATTCTCTCTTAGCTTCGGGGCTAAGAATGAGGACAGTTTAGTTGTCAGTGGCGTGTGCAGATTTGGGGGCGCCCCCCCCCGGAGTCTCACCCTGGTGTCGTACTCCAGCACAAAGGGGGGGATGTCGATCTGCTCAGGCAGGATGCAGCGGAAGAGCTGCTGGAGGGTCTCCACATGATGGACCTTCTCCTTCATGCCAGGAACACTGAATGTCGTGAAGAACCATGTGGACACCTGGAGTGGGGAGGAGAGACACCGAGGCACAGTGAGGAGCAGACCAGAGTTGTGGCAAAACCTTCGTGTTTTTCTGTTCTCGTTTTAAGCTGTGAAACGAAACCAAACGATGCTTTAATTCTTTCCAGTTGTTCCTCAAACTGGGCCAGTAAGCACCAACCACACAGAGCCCAAGGAAGGGAGGAGAACAGGCTTTTCAGCTTCTGCACTGCCTGCTTTGACTCATTACACGAGACAAGGAGAAATCAGGGCTGCGTGAGCATGTTCTGGGTTTTCAAAGAAATTAACACTGCACCAGTTCAGCTGCTACTGATGACTCAGCATTTATGACAGTCCAACACCAACACTAACCCTAATACTAATCTAACCCAAACCCTACTCACCCTAAAAAGTCACTCAGGATATACATTAGTTTCTTGTCCAACATGTCATTCCAGCAGGTATTATGACGGCTTGCCAGAACGGAATGTACCAATGTTAACAAGAGGATTCGCTAACAGTTTAGTCGCAGTGGTCTGGGTGAGATTAAAAGGACGTTATGGCACACTAATCCTACCACCTTAACAACTGAGTGTAGACAGAATAAAAGTACACACAAGTGTACTGCAAAATGTCGACAATCTACTGTGGATACAAAAAGTGTGACAGTACCGAGGTCACCGTTAACCCCAACCACTGGACACCACCGCCAGTGTAAACAGAAGCGCTTTCGCAAGCCTGTCGTCATTTCAAAACAGGAACTTGTTGTACAAGAGCTGCTGATCACGGCATCTACCTTGGAGCGGAACGTGGGATGAACGAAATAGAACGCGCAAAGGTTCTTCTTAAACCTGGAAAAGAGCAGAAGAGATGCTGGAGCTCGAGTTTTACATTTTTAATTAATTTACTTTTAATTCACAAAAGAATTACACTGGGCATAACAAAAAAACCAAACAAAAACACCCCACCACCTACAAACAAATGTTTATAAATGCACACAAAATAAACAATTTGTGTGTGTTAATTATACTGTGTGTGACGCGGTTTAAAAAACAAAAAACAAAAGCCACAACATGCATTATTTTGACCAAGATTAATTTTACATGGAACAGGAATGCAACTCTTCAGGAAACCAGTGCACCAGGCTACACGTACCAACCAGAACCAGTAATGGGCCCGGCTTCACATCAACACCAGGTTCTGAAAACACGGCCATAGTGACCCGTGCAGACAGTGCAACACACAGAAACCACGCGAGCGGCTCCGAGGGCGTTCTGTTATCGTCCTCTCATGGGATGGTGCGGGAAAGCGGCACTATCCGGAAACGGAATGAAAAAAAGAGTGAGAGTGATAGAAGGAGTGTGTGGGAGGGATGAAAAACAAGACCAGTGAAAACACAGTGGGGTGTCAGAGAGGAAAGAGAAACGAGTTTTTCCACATCGGGGATTGACGAGCTGTGAGCGACGCTCTTCAAAAGGCAGAAGGTGCCTGACGACCGAAAACTTTCTGCATCAGAGACATTCGTCTTTCTGCTAAAGGATGTCCAGCACGCCTTTCTGATGAACACATGTAAATCAGCACAGGGCTCGAGACCTGAAGGCGTGCAGACGCACACAACTCCCGATTCAGACTGCGCCAGGCAGCTTGCTCCTTTCCAAGAAACTGGCGCATGGGAACATAAAAACATCTCCTTCCAATTTCCCCCCCAAAGTTAGCCAGGAAGCAAGATATTTCATCCCTCTCTTCCGGGAAAAAAAGACACGGCCTTGGACGATGTCGGGCAGCGACCTGGAGGACAACGGAGCAGATGTGATGGAGTATGCGGGACGGGTCCGTGGTGGGCGCCGCCCACCTTTATGACGAGCAGCCGGCTCCACACACGCCCCTCTCTGCCCCACCTGGGTCTGTAACCCGAGGAGTCGCGAGGACTCTGGTGGCCTGGGTGTATCGGAAGGCTACGGCTGGCTCACGTTATCGCGATTCTCATTGGTGAGGAGAGGAAACGGCAGATGTTCCCTGGACGAAAAATCTGTGGGAAGTCTGGCGCAAAGGTTCGCTCACTTCAGTGAAAGTAATAAAAACGTCCATCTTACTTGGCGTCCACGATGTCGTAAAGCTTCTTGAGGAAGTCGGTGTCCAGGTGGTTGTGCTCACCAGTGAGAGTGTGGAAATACACCATCACGTATTCCTTCACCGTGATGTGGTCCATCACATGGATAAAATACAACAAGGCCTGGGGGGGGGGTGGACACACACACACTTGTATAAAATGTTAGAGATTGGCTTACATAACATGGTGGTTGTAATCCTTTACCTTTTCCATGTCGATCTGCATTACTGGAATGTTTCTGCCTACAACCACCATGACGGTTCTGCCACACATGTCAACACCTGAGGGTGAAGACACAGCAGGTCACAACTATGAAAATAACAGGTCACCTTTACACAGACTTCCCTAAAAAAGCCTCTTAACTCTTCACAAGACTCCTGAAGCTCCTTCAGTGTGCTTCTAGTCTGTTAGTACGTGTGTTTGCAAAGACAAAGTTTGTTGCTTTTTTAAAATCAGTCATGCAGCCTGTTGTGGTTGTAATGGTAGTGCGTGAAACAGTCTGCCCCCTGTTGGACAAAAGTAAAAAGGTGATTTCCTGAGGCCAGCTCAGTCAGAGCACCTGAGCCCTGTTAGAAGGCAGCAGATCAGTTTATCGGCTGATCGGTTTATTAGTGGCTCAGTTTCGGCATCTTTCGTTTGGAGCGATGGAGGATCTTCAGTCTGCTGATGGGCTTTGAACCGTCAGAGTATTACAATATCAACCCAGATGTGGTCTTTGAACTTAGTGGGACAGACACTACCGACCCCAAAGAACAAAGGCACAATGATCTCACGTCACTGTGGCAACTGTTACTTCGGGATCAAAAATAGCCACCGAAATCGCAAAAAGAAAGAAAGATTACAGAACCCCCTGATGATGCGTTCAATGATCTGGAACTACGGCTTCCCGTCTGAAAAACCACACACACACACACACACACATGTGCACCATGGAGGGAGGGAACACATGTGCAGCAGAACGACCAGAGACGGGACCCGGCACGGAGAAGAAACAGAAGAGCGTATGGACACACACACACACACACACACACACACACGCTCTTTAGGGGTTGCACCGCACCAGTCTGGTAGAGGGCCTTCAGTGCAGCTATGTCAGAGAGATCCTCCGCACGAGCTTTGAACAGCCACCGGTTATAGCTAGAGAGAGAGAGAGAGAGAGAGAGATTTTACACAGACGCAAAATAAGATGGAAAGCTAGACATCTAAACAGTCAGACCTGCACACAAATTATGATAACGAGGAGCCTTTGGATGGTAAATTGATCAAATGTCCCTCAGTGGTGGTGAGTAACATGCGTGCACATCAGCTCACGTCAGCCTGGACTAACAGATGTGGTGAAGACCAGACTCACTGCAGTGAGACTTTCTGGAGCTCTCTTTGGTTCAGTCTGGGCCAACAGAGTGCTATTATTAATAATATTATCAATATTATTACTGGAGGTGGGTGGTGGAGGTGCTCACTTCCTTTCATGCTGCTTGTGCTGTGCTGCTTCAGAGAGCTGACGCTGTAGGACCTGCTTCCGCTGTTTGTCCACGTCACCCTCCATACGCGCAAACGCATGACTGCCCACTGGGCCCAGACCCAGACCCAGGCCGCTGCCCTCGCGGTCGTCTGCACACACAGACACACGCACGGCTTTAGGCCTAGATCCGTCTCCTCGTGATCACCCAGTCCTGCATCCACACCCGATCGCGCGGAACAGGAACGGGACACAACAACACACGCTTCCTCCGCGAAAATGCTTTAAAAAGGTCACTGGTGCAAGCACACCAAACCGGAACAAGAAGCCAGGCTCATGGCCCCGAGGACACACGCGTCTCGCTGCGTTACTTCCGCGCCTCGATCACATTAACGAAGAAACCAAGATGTTTTTCTAAGAACGGCACCATACGGCCCTTCCGCTCTACTTCAGTTCTCGCCGAGCAGACCTGCGCAGGCGCGGAGGACGAGGACGTCATTTACGTAGGCGCGGTTTGCCGCGTGGCTTGTTGGGGTTGGCGGGGGTCTGAGCGGAGGGCCGAACGCAGCCTGGCGTGCGGTCCAAGCTCCTGCTTCTACCTCTGCTGTACAGTCTGGCGCCTAAAACACTTTTCCCCGTGAACACCAGTGGGAGCCTCCAGAAAGGCCGTTTCCCACGTCCCCTCGTGAAAACTTGGACGGATCTTCTTCCTGGAATATCCGATTAGACTCTGGAGTCACTGCACAAGTCCGTGGCTTACATAAGCGGGTCTGGTGTTGGACTGGAGGTCATTTTCCAAGTGATGATAAAAGACTGGGAGTTTATCCTCGAGCGTGGAGGTTTGTGGGGCTGAGCTGTGAACGTCGTGCAGATCTCTTCACCAGAAACATTTAATTATTACAAACACCTTGTCGGAGCTGGTCACAAAGGCTACGTGCGTGTTGCTATGGTTCAGGACCATTCTGGCCCTGTAACCCAGCACTGCTTCAGCCTTTAAAATAAATAAATAAATAAATAAAATTTTACATCACAATTCAGATTTATTGTTTGAATTTTCTCGTCTCTCCCAGAGAGATGCGACAGAACACCCGGGACACATGGCGGAGAAACACTCTGGACTGCAACGCGATCATTACTGCAGACCCAATTTGTACGGTAAAACATAAGACAGTGTTAAAGTGAAGAGGCATGTAGAGGAACAGGGAGGGAGCCGCTGGGGGGGGGGAATTCCGGCTGGCTGGACTCACCGGGCAGGCTGCCGGGCTTCTCAGTAATGCGGATCTGCCTCTCGGGCACCACTGGCTCACCCTCCCTGTTCCCGACATCAGCAGGGAGGAGGGGCAGGCTGGAGAGCTCCTCCGCCCTGGAACGGGGGTAGTAGAGCGGAAGCAGCTTCCGGTACACTGCCTGGGTGCCACACACACACACACACGTTTAAATGTAATCTCATCAGCCAAACACACACTGGTTTGTGAAGTCAGGTTTACAAAATCAATGAAAATCAGTCAACGGCATCCGAAGAAGTCGGCCTTGCGTTCATGGTCCTTCGAGGCTGCGTGTTTAATTGGAACAAGTCGACAGAGATCTTTGGTGTGCTGCGGGGACACACTCGATCAGCCATCAAACCAGGGGCCAAGTGTCATACTGCATATGTCTGATGTCGGCTTCGCAAACAGCCTGCAGGCCAAACTAAACATCTCTGTTTTTGCATCACTTCCAAAATGCAGGCCGGGCCAGATGGCGCGCGAGCGCGCAGCAGAGGGCTAGCGCGTGGTGTGAGGCCCCGGGGACTTAGCAACAGCGTTTGACCACAGGCTACAGCTGCTGGGAAACGCGACGCACCTCCTCGACGTCCGACACGGCGAACACCACCGTCTCGATGTTCTCGCCGTGGTTCTCCAGAAACCTGCGCACGGTTCCTGACAACAAGCATGACAGAATAATGCATTATGGGTAAATAATGGGCAACCCTGGGTACTAAACGGTCGGTGAGAACTACAGGTTCATCCTGAAGTTGCAACAGAGTTATTCGTTCTGCTAGATTTGCTGTAATAGAATTATTCCTTCTACTAGACTTGGCGGATGTGTGAAGTGACGTACTCAGCGTGATGTGAGTGGCCTCTTCGGGGGGGTATCCTCTCTTTGCCGTGCTGATCACACACACACCCACGGAGACCATGGCGTGTTCCCTGAGAGAGAGAGAGAGCACCAGGCACCAGTTTACACGGATGCAACCTTCTAGCCATGAGAATCTGGGATGACGGGTGCACTCACGGCGTGGCACCCAACCAACCAGACGCCATCGCGCGTCATCAGACTATACGTGTGTAAAAGGCTGGCGGCATTCCCTCATTTGAGAGGGACACGCTGAACCGTAGGAGGGTGCGGTGTAGCCCTCCTACAAGTTGCTTTGGACCAGGCCGGAAACATGACGCCTCCGAGAAGGCAGTGTGTGTGTGTGTGTGTGTTCATGGACACCACTCTTACTTGGCAAGCTGCAGGACGTTCCTGTAGCAGCTGTACAGGGAGCTCTCAGCAGCTGTGCGATATCTGGCCTTGTACTTAGGTCCGACCGTATGAACTATGAAGCGTGCGGCCAGGCGGAAACCTTCTGTCATTTTGGCCTCACCGGTGCGGCAGCCTGGACAGGGCAGAAGACAACATCTGAAACGCTCGTTAGGACACCCGACAGCCCTGTGAACAGAATCCTCGTGACCCCAGCGCACGCCACGCGGCCGTGGACAGAGTTTTGCTCGCGCACGGTTACCAAACTGTCAGACTCGAGTCTCGGTGGTGCCCCCTACCTTTCAGTTTGAAAAGCTCGTCCCGGAGCTCAGGGCCAGCGTGTGTGTGGATGCTGTCTGAGATGGGGTTCTTGTCCATCAGGGTCTCGTTGCTCGTGTTGACAATAGCAGTGCAGTTCAAAAGTGCCACATCGCCTTTGCTGTGATGTCAAAGACACCAGGAATTGTCAGGAGGGCGGGAGCAGACCGGAGAAAGACCCCGAAACAGCGACGCATTCCCGCACTTCACAATAACCAAACGACATTCAGGACGATGTGACATCTCGTCTGTTTTACAACCCCCCAGCGCAGAGGGAACTGCTCCATGTGCAGTACCCGTCCACAGTGCTCGGGCCTGATACGGAAAACGATAAGGAAACTACTGAGGTTTCTGCACTCTCAAACAAACGGGGCAAAAGGAATTACAAAGGCAGGTTTCTTACCTCCAATCCTGCATTAACAGAAATGTTCCCTCTATAAACAAACAGCGTTCTCTCCTGTATTAGAGTTGCGGACAGTGCCCTACATAGACGTTAGGTTGTAACGGTCACCTACTTTGTAGATTAACTCTACTGAAAGACTGTGGCATAAAAACCACCCTGAAAACTACAGAGTAAGCAAACCCCCCCACAAAAAAAAAAAAAACAGACCAGAGGAGAGCAGAGCAGGAAAGAGGCTGGAACTCAGAGCTGTGTAGGATGTCAAAAGAAGTTCATGCCATTATGTGGTTACGCAACTAAGAGGATTCATGTTCACGTGGGGGGAGAAACACGTCAGGTCATGCGTGCAGAGACAGACAGGAGGACCCTGCGTGTTATAATGAAGATCGCACAGAACAACACTGCCAGGTTTTAACTCACAAGAGAACGATCTTCCTGTTAATATCCTCCCTGAAGGGGAACGGCGAGAGACAGGAGCCGTCGAGGCGGTCCACCTCGTCTCTCGGAGAAGCCTCCCCTTCCTCTTCTCCATCACACTGATCCCACGTGGGAAGATTCTGGACTTCCACAAACTGAGAGCGAGCTCCTAGGGGATCCATGCTGGTAGTCTTCCGGGGAGCGGTGAAGGGAGCACACACGCGCACGCACACACACACAGTCAAGATACCGAGGAGACTATGCCCACACAGACCAGTGTTCAGCCGAATCACGTTATAAAACGAGTGTGGTGGCATTGATCTAAAGTCTAAAGACGGACCACCCGTGTTTTACAAAGCTTTCATCATTATGACAATCTTTAAATGTAATTAAAGTGTCACCAAGCACCTAAACATACACTTGCGTAATAAATTCTTACTGGGTTACTTTCTTCCAGACTAGCCAGGGCTGTAGACTGACATTAATGTTCACACCTGAGGAGGTGGATTTAACAGAGGCTACAACGCACTTCAAGTCGCTCTGGGCGAGGGCGTCTGTCAGTGCAGTGAATTGAAACGTAATGAATACCTACACGACCTCTCCTTTGACAACCTGACTGTGTGCAATGCTTTACAGCTAAAAGATGCACAACTTGGGAGAGAAAGACAGGTTGTGTAAACACTGTGTGGACACTCCCAGTCTCACGTGTCTCAGTGGTGAGTCAATGTCAATCTTGTTGAGAAATAAGATTTGCATTTCTTAACACTATTGCAATGAAAAGGGGAGGTATTGCTGTATAGCGTACAAGTCCCAGCAGGGCGTTTGTCAAGACCTGAAGAAACTACTGCGTGCAAACCTCCACGTACCTAAACTAGGTTTTGTAGGGAAAAACACAAATGACTCTGGAGTAGAACAAAGCTACGTTTTCGGCCCAATGTCTGGATTGGCTCAAAATAAAATGCGTTCTAATGTGAAATGTGTGCGCAGTGGAAAAAGCAACGCCGTCAGCCCGTGAAACGCTGAACGTACAGCTTCCAGCAAGCCACTTCCAGTCATGCCAGCGAACCCTCCCGCGGGTATCGTGTTGCCCATGTCCAAGATGAAGGCCAGAACGCGCTCGCTGCAAACCCTCGCGTCAAGGGCTGCTCGGTAGCACGTGCTTCATTCAAACTTTCGCCGGGTCACTGAATCGTTTCTTCCAACGACGTGCCAAAGGGCAGTAATAATTCAACTTCACCGTGCAATTTTTTTTAAAGCTCCCGTATGGCGCAGACGTTCACTGGACACAGAAAGCGTTTAACGTTTTGACACAGCAGGGAGCTCGCGCAGCGCGTCCAAACGCGGCGTAAAGAGCTCCGGTCAGGGCGGCTACCGTCTACGGTCGCTTACTCGGCGTGCACGGAGGCTCCCGGTCACCGAACGGGGGGCGATACTCACCACTGCACGAGACAGGGCAGCTCCGCGGGTCGTGTTAGCTTGCCGGAGGCGACGCGCGAGACCGAGCAAACCCCGCTAACGGCGCCGTGAATTCCTCCGCGACCGTCCGCTTTTCATGACACTGCACCACGTGACTTACCTATCACGCGCGAGATCAATAACGCCTCGTTTGGCGATCGCGCACTAAGCCCAGCTTATTTCAGCTCGTGGAACTCAGCTGACTTGGAGGGGAAATAACGTCATCGGTTCCGGGAGTGGACGTAAGGGACCATCGAGAAGTGACGCGCAAAGCGAGCGAGGGATGTCTGTGGTGTGATAGTTTTTCGGGACATGGCAGCTCCCGTTACTCTTTAGACATCATACACCGCGCACACAGTGTGAAAACCGAACAGCGGCCGTTTAATCAAACCTCCCGGTACACACCGAGAGCGTGAACGCGCGAGCCGCTTCACACTCACGAGAGACACTATAGGACATGTAAAGGCTAAAGTAATCGAAGCACACACAAATGATCTGAAAGCTCAAAAAATATTATCCAATATAAATAACTACAAAATGGAGGTGGTAATACCTAATTAGTTTTTTCAAATGTATTTATTTTTAATTTATGGATAGCACGAGACACTGTTAAGAAACATTCTAATCAAGACGGGCAATCGATTATTTCGGCCTTGGTCGTGGCGCACACATGGCTACTGGAGCCGTGTGGAGGCTGTCTCGCTGTTTCTTCTGGAAGAAAGCGCATAAAACAGCTTAGAATTCAGAAAGCAGGTCAGTGAGTTAGAAACAGAGTCGGTACATTTGTTTATAAGTGGCTTTGCATTATTAAGTGGGCAGTAGTTGACTGGTGTGCCGGTTATTTCGCTTGTATCCGTGTGCCACATGTGGGCTGTTGTGCTACTTTAGCTGGGTGGGCTTTCACCTGCGCTGCACGGGCGCCTTGCAACGCAACAGTCGGCTTTAACGCCGCTGCGCGTGTCAGCCAGGCGCGAGCCCCTATCCGGCTCGTCGAGGGCTGAGACCACCGAGCGCCGCGCGCGGTTTGCGTCCGGCCATGGGCTTGACCAGGCAGTACCTGCGCTACGCCGCCGGGCCCGTTTTCGGCGTGATCGCGAGCCCCAAAGCCAACGTCGCGTTCGTCACCCTGAGGGGCGGCGAAAGGGCGCGCTACGCAGCGGTGGGCGCGTGCGAGCACGTCTTCGTGTGGGACTTGCGCACAGCCGAGAAGGTAAGGCAAACCGCACGTGAAACGTTGATGTGCACCAAAGTCATTTTTGTGCGTCACTGGCCGGATGGTCTCGAGATGCACCCGAATGTCCCTCCTAGGTTCTAGTCCTCGAGGGCAAGAAGCACGCGGTCACGTGCCTGCGCCCCTCTCCGGATGGCGTCCACCTCGCCGTCGGTTACGAGGACGGCAGCATACGCGTGTTCAGCCTGCGGAGCGGCGACAGCCACGTGTCGTTTAACGGACACAAGTCCGCCGTCAGCGTCATCCGCTACGACGACCTGGGCGCGCGGCTCGTCAGCGGCTCCAGGGTGAGACCCCGAAGCGGCGCGCGCAGGCGCGCGCGCTTGGTTTGTTTTTCTCTTATTGCTCCGCACGAGGACCCTGGTCTGAGACGCGTGCCCACGAAAACACTGACGAAGGAGCTGTTATTGTACAAATGCCTTATCAAGATGTTATGAGGACGATATGGGGGGAACCTTTATTTTCACAGCACTTCCTTGTAGTTTTAGAATCTCGATGTGTGTAGCAAGAACTAAACATTAACTGAACATTTACACGAGGACCATGAGGTGTGTGAAATAACATCCCGACACGTCCTGTGCGTAGGACACCGACGTGATCGTGTGGGATGTGATAAATGAGTGCGGTTTGTACAGACTCCGTGGGCACAAGGATGATGTCACACAGGCTCTGTTCCTAAATAAGAAGAACCTGCTGGTCACGAGGTCAGTCGCACTCCCTTCGCTTTTTATAATAACATCCAGAATTGCATCGTCTCTCTCTCTCTCACACGTACATGTACACACGTGTGCTTCAGGAAGTTCCTCATGCTCTGACAGGTGAAGAAATGGATTCTGCACATTTGTTTGTCAGTTTGAAGTGAGAGTAATTGACTAGGTCAGAGTGAGTTGCGATCAGTCGTAATGTGTGCTGTACTCTCGGACCTCCAGCTCAAAGGACAGCTTTGTGAAGTGGTGGGACTTGGACACGCAGCACTGTTTTAAGACCATGGTGGGCCATCGCAGTGAGGTGAGAGGGTTTGGTTCCTGCTGGTACCTGGTTACCAAGTCAAACACCCCCCAAGCACGGTTTATTGAGATACTTCGTTCTGTAGTGGTCTGAAGTGCCATTTAATTTCTGATATGTTTGCATGCGCCATTGGGCCTGGGATTATGGGATTAAGCGTTTTAGTGTGTTTGCATTTGCTTGGTTAGGTCTGGGGAATGGTTCTGTTGAACCAGGAGAACAGGTTACTGACAGGCTCAGCTGACAGCGAGCTCCGAGCCTGGGACATCAGCTACCTGGAGGAGGTGGGCAAACCTCTCTCAGCCTACGGGATCACATCGCATCACACTGTGTGCACGCTCTTCTACACTGTCCTCGTGTGTTTTGAAGAGACCGAGTGGCAGAAAGTGTGAAGTGTGTTAGTTGTTTGGTGGTTGGACGCTGATGATATGACGCTAACACGGGTCGTTTCAGGCCAAAGAAGTGGACGAGCCACAGGAAAAGAAAAAAAAGAGTCTTGATGATGATGATGACAAAAATGAAGACGAAGGCCCTAATGAAACACCAGAGGAGGTAAGAACCTATCCCGCTCATTCCAAACAAACCGGCCTGCGTCCGTGGCGCACTGGTGTGTACGGACGTGCTTTCATCTCTCTCTTTCTCCAGAGGATCCTCGGCTGTAAGAAGGTTGGTTCCGTTCTAAGAGAAGGCAGAGACAGGGTTGTGTCCTTGACCACTGATCCCAGAAGTAACATCATAGTCTGTCACGTATGTAAAAGCTGAGATTATACTGCAAAATACCGCTCAATGTCTTCAGAATTTCATCCACTGAGTCAGTTTTGCTCTGCAGGGTCTCGATGCCACACTGGAGATCTTCTCAGTTATTCCAGAAGAGGAAGTTCAGAAGAAAATGGAACAGAGGTTGAACAAAGCCAGGAAGAAGGCCAGGTGCACGAGGCGTGGTGTGGCGCAGAAACCGAGCAGCGTGAAACCGGGCGTGTCCAGATACTAAGCGTTTTGTGTGTGTGTATGTGTATGTGTGTGTGTGTGTGTGTGTGTGTGTGTGTGTGTGTGTGTGTGTGTGTGTGTGTGTGTGTGTGTGCGCGTGCGCACTCCAGAGCTGAAGGGGGCACCGGAGAGGTGAAGAGAAAACTGAGTGATGAGATCCAAAGGTTGACCAGCATTAAAGCCTCATTCAAGATCAGGTCAGTGCATCCTGTCCTGTAAGGGCACATCCTGTCTTTCTCATGCCTACGATGGGCCGGTGTTTACGCTGCTGGGTGTGTGTGTGTGTGTGTTTTTCAGGTCGCTGGACTGCCTGCTGTCTCCTCAAGGGGAGATGAAGATGGTTCTTTTGTTGCAGAACAACACTGTGGAGACGTACACGCTGAAGACGAAGGAGGACAACCCCGTCCCCAACAAGACGTCTCATCTCACGCTGGGCGGCCACCGCACGGACGTGCGAACCCTGGCCTTCAGCTCGGACAACATCGCACTCCTCTCGGCCTCGGCGGAAACCGCCAAAGTGTGGAACAGGTGCAGCACACGCCTCTCTGTTGTTGTTGTTGTTGTTGTTGTTGTTGTTTGTTTTTGCAATAAAGAAAGACAAAAAGGTAGCATGTGGTCATGTGTGAACTCTCTTCTGTGGCAGGGCTACGCTGCAGGTGGTTCGCACCATGGAGTGCGAGTACGCCCTCTGCTCTCTGTTTGTCCCCGGAGACAGACAGATCATCATAGGGACCAAGGTAGGACGCCGCACCCGGCGCTCGATGGAGGCGGGACCCCGTCGATCGCCTGTAACAGTCTGCCTGTCTCCTCACAGAGCGGAAAGCTTCAGATCTTTGACCTGGCGTCCGGCAGCCTGCTGGAGACCATCGACGCCCACCAGGGCGCCACCTGGGCCGTCTGCCTATCGCCTGATCAGGTATCGCGCGAGGGGGTGGGTGCTCGCGTTGGTCTCGCGAACATGGCGCACGTCTGGCCTGTAGTTGCTGCTTTGTGGGATTACACACGCAGCGTACTCTCAAAGATTAGATCAGTTCTGATTCCTAATTGCACAGATTACAGTGAAACTGAGCGGTAGTCCTGACAGTGCGCGAACA
>NC_137505.1:5810000-5820000 GCF_041902795.1 Electrophorus electricus | reverse complement strand
CTTACAGACCTTTTCCTTTTTAAAGTTCTGAATTACACTATGCGATCAAGTAATCGTTGCTTGGCTTTAGCAGTAGCAACCTGGGAGTGGTGGGACTTAAACTGACAACCTTCTGATCACTGGTCCAGTACCTTAACCACTGAGACACCACCAAACATTTAAATAGCTGTACACTGAGGTCATTTGGCCACCTTAACCTCCCTCCCCCCAAGAAAAATGGCTTCTCAGTGTTTTTGCATTGAAGGGACGTGTGTATCGTACTCTACCGCGAGGGGAAGAAGGCTGTGCTGTGCTGTGCTGTTCTGGACACATGCACATGAATGGAAGGGTTTGTTTCCCAGAGCTTCAGATTCAGGCGTTCATGAGGTGTTGCCTGACTTATGGCTTGTCATAAACACCCCGAATTGTGGCTCAAAACCGAACTCTTAACAGGTGCTGGTCAACAAAGCATAAAGAGGAACCTCTTCAGAAACGCGAGTCAGGGCAGACGCACTCCTCTCCGATTCTGAAGTGAACGGAGAAAAGAAAACGTCACGTGTACACGACGTACTCGCCGGTTATACCGAAAGCTGCGCATGGCTTTGGAAGGACGTGTAGGGTCTTTGCCAAAACACAAACACCAAAGTGCTGCCTACGGGTCTCCACAGTCTGAGCCGCTCATGCAGTCTGAGGGGCCAACACTAGGGGGCAGCGTTGCCTTTGCAGATTTATTCGAGCGCCTGGTGCCATAATTACACCTCCATGGGCTGATAAACGATGCGGACAGCATTCCATCTGAATCAGCAGATCACAAAATCCCTTCTTAATCTTCATTGCTTCGTTATTTCTGAACACAGGCAAACAAATAAAAACAACCAGTCCTTTGTAATCTGAGAAGTGTTTTTTCTTCTTCTTTTTTTCTTGTACATAGGGAGTGTATTTCAAGGCCCCAAAGTCTTCGAACTGCAGGGAGTTACAATACTCTGATCACTAACCTTTCTTACTGACGCTGTCAGACAAGTTGTCAGCCTTGGCTTACGTCTTTGTTAAACTTTAATAATAAACAGATTTTTGTTTGTGGAGGGAGGTTGATGCCTCCCCCGTGTCTGTGTGGTCCTGTGTGGTAGCCAGGAAGAGAAAACGGCTGGAGCGGTGTGTCAAACCTCCAGAACCTTTCAAAAACCTTAACTTTTATTCTTTTTCTCTCTCTCTCTCTCTCTCTCTCTCTCTCTCTCTCTCTCTCTCTCTCTCTCTCTCTCTCTCTCTCTCTCTCTCTCTCTCTCTCTCTCTCGAACACATGCAGCTGATGTAATTAGTCATGTAAGAGCCGAGCACTTCGTATTCCGACCCATAAACAGACATTCAATCTTTCCCCGGGCGCTGCTCGGTTTATCCTCCGCCAACAATAACGCCGCTGTCCTCCCCCGGAGGAGCGCGAGTCACTTGTCCAATTAAAAGGGCAAAATAAACAGAATTAGATCAACTCGTTCCGCTCTCACCGAGCCTGGCTTTCCCAATAATGGTATTCATAAGAGAAAAGTAATAAACGGAAAACATCCCTGACGGGTTTTTTGGTTTTTTTCCGTACATCTACATCATTATCTAAATATATCAAGGCATAAATCTGTATAATGCAGGAAAAGTGACCCGGTCTGTTCCGCTTGCTACTCACGGAATGAACAACGATTCTTTCAGAGCTTCGTGTCAGGAATAGGACTGCTTCTGAATCCACATGCCCAGCTCTAGCTAAAACAACACTGGATTTAAAAGATTAGATGCTAGCCAGGATAATATCTCATATATTCTGACTGAGACAAAGCGTCATTGAGCAACACACAATTGATATAAACGGACATTTATGACCGAGGCGGCGTTTAGTTCTGGAAGACGGAGGATACTCTTTTGCCAGAGTCGCTGGCGAATTTCTTCTTGGCCTGTGAAGAACACAAATGTCTCTCATAAAACTGAAGTAAGGCTAAAGGAATGAAGGTTTAAGACTGCGCTGTTACCTCAGCCGTAATGTATCCAGAATATAAGGGGGCTCCAGACGACAGACTACCAATTTCCCGTCTGGCTCCCTCTCCTCGCACTTCTAGCGGAGGATGAATGGGAGTACCAGACATCTTCGCGTTCTCTGGAATAAGCAGAATGATTCGCTCTCTTTCGAGAGGCTTTGCCAACAGGTGTCGTGGTGAAAACACGACATCGGTAATCCGGAGATCAAATTTAAGGGATTTATCGCATCTGTCAGAGGTACGTGCGTTTGGTCCCTGGATCTGTAAGCAAACCAGAGCGGTATTCCTTCCGGTAGACCCAGACTGGGCAATTAAAGGATGTTTACAGAGGTCACTGGGGTCAGATTACTTAAACATCCAGAGGGCAGGGAAACCCAGGACAGCTAGACAGCGGCCCCCAGATTAACGTGGTCATAGCAACAGATCTGTGTTTGGTCTGTGGGCCTAGCAGTTTGTTAGTGGGGCTCTGTGACAGAGCAAACACGAAACACTTTGACAAAATCTAAAATCACAGAATGTGCGTTAAGCTCCGCTAGATGAATTAATGACAGTCCATTTCCTTTGGGTTTGAGGAGACTTCAATTATACGTTAAATTAGTACAAGACAAAACGTGGTTAAAAGGCAGTTTATTAGAAGTGAGAGAACAGACCAAGAACATGGTCTTTCTCTGACATGTCAGAATAGCCTTTGGAGATGTGAAACTGATGTCTGATACAGGATCAGTCAACTCTTTAAAGCAAAATAGTACCGTATGGGAGACAAGCAGCCTGTGAAAACAAAGACACCACCCCAGGCTTGAGTCTGCTACGACCACCCACACGCCACGAAGCCCGCACGTCAATCACTCCACATATACACACAGGCAATCCCAGAGCCCAACCTGTAGGAAACAGAGATAGAACAAAGTATTATGAGACCACCAAAGTAATGAGTATCTTACAGTGTATTCATGTTTGTGTTTATGTGGTATATAAAAGTATATTTAGAGAATCAATAAAAATATATCAAAAAGAGGTTTGCCAAAGATATATATAATAATAATATAAATACATCAGTTCATAATGTACCATAAATAAATAAATATACAAACAAACCACCCTCGCACAAGTGGCAGAAACCTCTGCCTGACTCGAGAAATGTACTTCCTGTCAGCATGAAATTCTCTGGCTGAGATCTTTCAGTGAGCGAGCACACCTTGGCCTGCGCTCTGTGACCCCTCACCCCTTTTGCCGGAGCCTGGGCCCAGTGCCCCGGGCCCTGAGAATGAGCCCAGCACCGCCAACGCCGGCCCAGAACCTTTCTCTGGCCCCAAATGGGCATAAGCGCCGACTGCTTTGTGTTAGTGTGTAATGAAGTTAAAGGGGCTGGCGTGTGAGGGGAGTGTCTCCCTGTCCCTGGGCGGCCTGGGCGGTGTGGCGTGTGCTGGGGCAGAAGAACTGCCACTCCACCCGCTCCAGCAGGGGGCAGCGCCTCTTGCTCGTGTGATTAATTCAATAAAATCGTTAAGACTGACCCCCTCCACCTCTGAAGCTGCATGCACACACGCGCACACACACACACACACACACACACACACACACACACACACACTCCCTCAGGCATTCTCACACTGACAGATCTCTGCTTAGCACTTTCATACATTACAGATAACCTTTTAAGCACTGCCTAAACAGATCCAGACCAGCGCTACAGAGGTCTGCTCTGACCCCCGAGGACAGGCCTCGGCTGTGAGGTGGTAGCAGGGCAGATGGAATCTCCTTCACACTCACTTTCTGGCTATTTTGAGGACTCTAAGGAATCAGCTTTTTAATGCAGACTGCACCACATGCCGCGTGCCTTCCAGCGCAGCCTTTCAGCACAGACGTGAAAAAGGTGTTTTCAGTTTCCTGACTTGCGTTCTGATTGGCCGAGGTGCACAGGTCTGAAAATCGATCGGTGCTGCAAAACGACTTGATTCGATTACACCACCTAGGTGTTATTTAATTTTATTACCATTAACATTAGCAAAAAAACAGTTCACATCTGTCATTCATCACTCTGTGATTAAAGCCCCGTAAATATTCTTATTTAGTTATTTTGGTCCTTGGTATTTTATTACAACCTTGTTTGAAGTTTTTTTTACCAACATCAGTAGAAACTACAATGGCAGGAGTCTCTGCTCCTGGTGAACAGTGAGAAGTGAGTTAACTGTCTCACCCTCAGACGGCCTCTCGGGGTGCTTCTCCCCTCCGATGACACTGGGGTGATAACGAACAAGTAAGACGAGAGGAAGCCGAAACGCTCATAATGGCGTGGTGACGTGTGAGAGGTAATGAGCGAGACGTGTTGGTCAGGAGAGTAAAATGAAACGAAGACTTGGATCATTAACCATTACAGAGGAAGAGAAGAGATCACATCCTCAGTGAAGACTGTTACAGGGTAGTCATGGAGATGAGACACAGCCCCTCCAGATAACAAGAAGAAGAAGAAGAAGAAGAAGAAGAAGAAGAAGAAGAAGAAGAAGAACAATACCTTTAATTTATTTAGCGCCTTTCACAGACTCAAGGTCGCTTAACAATGACAAAGATAGAGAGAAAAAAAGACGTGATACACAAGCTTTGCGAGCTAAAGGGTTAATATTTTTCTTGCTGTTGTCATGGCACTCTTATCTAGCAGTGTAAGCTGACGATGCTGGGCTTGAACGTAGTCATCATGCTGGGCTTGAACGCCCTGCTGAAAGATTATGTCTTCATCTGCAGGAGTGCTGGAGGTCCAGGACCCAGCTGGAGCCCAGCAGACTCCAGGTCTGAGAGTGCCGGTCCACCTGCAACCTGACCCTAGACCTGTAAAGCACCTCATCATTGGATGGAAGGAGTGAGGATCTCCTCTGCATGCACTGGGATGGGCGTATTTCTGGACCAGTCGCACATAACGCCGGAGGTCCTGCAGGGAACTGTGGCAGCGGGACCGTTGTCACTGAGGGGTCACCGGGTCAGCATTCAACATTTTCTTCATGGTAGACTCAGGGCTTCACTGAGGTTCAGCCAGGCGATACTGCTCGACAGTACAACAGTCGTGAGTTCGTCGTGACAGTTAACAGCCCGCGTTGAACCAGTCGAAAGCCTGGCCGGTTCATCACTGTCTTCTTCCACGCTCACACGCTCTCGCTTTGGTACTTTTTGATATTTTAATAGCTAGAACAGAAATGAGAAAACATAGCAGTACTGGTGAATGAGGGTAAGGCCCTGAACACGTTCATTAATTACACAAGTTTATCAAAGCTTGATGCCAATTCAGACCTTCTGAATGAGGTTTCAGGAATGTGGTGTGGTCTCCAGAGGTCCTTTAGAAGGCGGACAATAGGAGAGTCTGCTGGCTTCTCCCCGGGGGGTGGGGGGTTGGCTGGTAGACAGACCACTTGTGCCAGTGCAAGGCCATAAATTTCTGCTGGTATGAAACAGAAGTGGTTTCCCAGCGGGAACGCTGAGGTTTCTCCTCACCGGAGCTCTTTAGTGGCCTTCACCACTACGGCTGTGTGTCACCGAAGAACACAGCGGCGCGTGGGCGAGCACGCAAACACACGTGTGTGCAGCCCGCGCGTCGAGGGCCGTGTGCGTGCATTTCCATCCACTGAAACAAAAACAGGAGCCATCGGAGGGACAGTAGGACAGACCAGGCACAGGGAGGAGGAGAAGGTGAGGAGAGGTTCCTAAATTAGGATTGGCTTGGCAGTGGCGTCGACGCAAAGAAAGAAGGAGGGTCAGAAATTTCACTGACAAGATTAATATGCAGTTGATGGGAAGGTTTTCGCGACAGGCTGCCAACAAATAAACACAATTCAGGGATGCCGTCTCCCTGTGGGGCATCCGCTGAAGGGTGCACAGCCATTCCCAAGATTCCATGGGGGTGATCCAGTGTCAGGTGCTTCTTCTTCATGTCAACCAGAAATCAAACCTGATACCAACATGGAAAAAAATATATAGACTGAAGAAATATTTCAAAACTACACTGTCTTAAGTTAGCAGCCATGTTGCAACTCTACATGAGCTGTTTCACACGATATTACAACAGGAATTCAGATCATTTAGGTGACTAATATAACACGTATGCACAGAGTCTGCAGGTCTGTCTTGAAGACACATGCTGGAGACCCGCTGGGAGACAGAAACTGTCCTAAGCCTTCTGCGTAAGTGGAGCCCACGGAGCCGTAGCTGTGTCCAGCACCGCTCGCTCTGACAGAGTCACGTCTTGGATCCCGACGCCGATGTCTACAACCCAGGAGCTACCGCAGTGCTGGCGGTCTGTCACGTTTCAGATCAGAGCTGAGCCACTTTTACGAGCTTTCAGCCATCCCAAAGCTCAGGCGTGGTCACGGAGCCGGGATGCTCACGGACGATCGCAAGGCCTGCTGGGTAATCCCTGACCACTAATGTAATCAAGTGTGGAACGATGACTTCACGTTATCTCTGAGAGAGACTTAAAGCAGAAGCCACATCTGACGGCAGCAGATTTAAAACAAGACTTCATCCTCTGAGACACGAGGCTTCCTGTCCACAAATGAGGCTTCAATCTGCTGAAATGAGCCAGTCACAAGCATCTCAGTCCCCTGGAGGACCATGACCTAAAATCGACCTTGAACTTCAAGGAAAAAAAACCTTAGCTAAACACTTAGCTAAACACAAAACCGACACACAACCACACACAAACACACAAACACACACACACTCTCACTGCCAGCTAGCAAGGTGGTATGCCCCCACCAACCCCAGGGCATGCGATGTTTACATAGGCAGTCTGTTCCTAGGGAGCAGCAGAGCAGGCAAACTACAGGCGAGAAGGATGTGAGATCAGGCAGGCTTGGTTCCGTCTCCCCCTCACTCAGCAGGCAGAATGCTCATCACTTTCTCCTGTTGTCAGAGTCCATGGATGGGCAGGGCCAAGCACATTTCTCCACATTTAAATTTGGACTTTAGCACAGTGACCGGAGAGGCAAGTGTCTGGTATGTCAGAACCACGTACCGACCCGCCTGCTGGCCCGTCGCATGGCTGTGCTTTATTGTGTTTTGCTCATCCAAACACTCCTCACTTCTGCTCCTCACGTCTCCGCTCATCTTGTGCTCACTCTCCACTCCGGCACCGGGTCATACAGTTAATTTCCGCTCCGCTGATTCGTATCTTTGCACCGGAGGCTGTTTGTTGAGTTTTCAGAGCAATCTCATGGAGACAGAGGCATTTTAAGAGAGAGAACGCTGGAAGGAGCCTGAGAAAACACTGGAGAAGGAAGTTGTTTACGCTGTCTGTGCTTGGTTCGACTCAAATATCCTCCCAGTAGGACCCAGTGACCTCTGACCTCCTGGAAAAGAAGACGACCACCACGCTGTCTCTGGAGTGCCAGTTTGGGTCGCGTGCAAACTCTGCTATAACACATCACACATATCCTTCACCATCCACAACAGACCTTATACACACAAAATTAACACCCTCACTCACTCTTCAGGGTGCCTCAGTGGTCTTCACTCTCTGTCACTCCTGCATGCTGTGACGGTCACCCTCTCTCTCATTACACAGCGTAATCATGAACATCTGTTGTCGGATTGTCATAACACACTAAGAGTAAGAAGTCATAGTCTGATCATATACAAGTGTAAGTGGTCATTGGTCATATCGCACTAAGTGTAAGAAGTCATAGTCTGATCAATAAATACAAGTGTAAGAGGTCATAGTCTGATCATATCATACGAGTGTAAGAGGTCATAGTCTGATCACATCACACCAAGTGTAAGAAGTCATAGTCTGATCATATCATACGAGTGTAAGAGGTCATAGTCTGATCACATCACACTAAGTGTAAGAAGTCACAGTCTGATCATATCATACAAGTGTAAGAGGTCATAGTCTGATCACACCACACTAAGTGTAAGAGATCATAGTCTGATCACACCACACTAAGTGTAAGAGATCATAGTCTGATCACACCACACTAAGTGTAAGAGATCATAGTCTGATCACACCACACTAAGTGTAAGAGATCATAGTCTGATCACACCACACTAAGTGTAAGTCATAGTCTGATCACACCACACTAAGTGTAAGTCATAGTCTGCCACCAGTCTCTGGCACTCAACAGAGGGCTTCTTAAAATTACATCAAAAATACATTAACAGATGCGACACAAACACACACGCACACAAGCACAGACACACACACACACACACACACACACACACACACACACACACACACACACACACACACACACACACACACACACACACACACTGGTGTGCCCACTGGTGAATTCTAAAAGTAACACGTACTGGGGGCAGTGGGAGGATTGCTGTCTCCAGGCACACACTGGCTGCCTGCTCCGTTAACTGAGAGGATTGTAATAACCGTGTTGACAGACATGTCTGAGCAGCTGTGACACACATAAGGCCCCAACACACATTAACCCTTTAAGGACAAACCACTGCACACTAGCCAAGCCCTAAATAAAGAACTTACTCCATACTTACGAGAGTCCAATATATGAGGCACCCCTATAATGATATCTGACCAGGTTCATTTCTTCATAGCATCAGTCTACACCAGGGTCTGCATGAAGGAGGTCTATACTGGGGTCTGCATGAAGGAGGTCTATATTGGGGTCTGCATGAAGGAGGTCTATACTGGGGTCTAAATGAATGAGGTCTATACTGGGGTCTGTATGGAGGAGGTCTACATTGGTGTCTACATGGAGGAGGTCTATACTGGGGTCTGCATGAAGGAGGTCTATACTGGGGTCTGCATGAAGGAGGTCTATACTGGGGTCTGCACGAAGGAGGTCTATACTGTGGTCTGCATAAGGGGATCTGTCAGTTGGAAACAGTCATAAATGTGTAAACCCAAAATTTCACTACAGGGTATATTTTGGCATGTAGGAGAAATATGTGCCTATTTTAAAAGACACACAGGATAGACACACAAGAGACACACATACGAGAGACACATGAGAAACACACACACGGCTTTTACTAGAGCTGAGCTCTGGTACTCACAAAGGCCACTTGGGGGCTCTCCCTGATCTGAGAACAGCTGGAGAAACACAGAAGACAAGGGAGCAGGCATTTCCTCCAAACAGCTGGCTAAACAACTCGCCTAGTCTAACACGCGCACACACACACACATACATACACGCACACATACACATACACACACACACACACACACACACACACACATACACACACACACACACACACACACACACACACACACACACACACACACACACACACACACACACACACACCCAGGTTGCATACACTAGAACATCACTAAACACTAGACAAAACAGTCCTTCAAACACTCTGCACACCTTCCCTGAGCTCCGTACAACCCCAAACACCTGCGGCTGTGTGCACATGGCAACTCCAGCTTTAAAGTCAACACTAAACAGTCCTAATCAGGCTTATACATGGGAGAGACCTTCAGAGTCTTACTGCCACATTCCCGCAGATATGAACAGATCACGGCGGTTTCATAGCAATAGAAAGGTAACAGAACGTAAACAGCGAGATCCCATGTGCTGCACAGCATCCAGCTGGAACACACAGTACACATTCACTCTGTGTACTGTCAGAGTCCGTCCATACTCTGCCTGAGAACAATATAAAAGAGCGAGAGGGAGAGAGAGAGAGAGAGAAAGGGAGAGAGAGAGTATGGAATACATATCTCGCTAGTGGCTTTATACACCAGAGATTGCCTCACATCTAAAGCTTTACAGGCTGTAAAAGTTTTATCATTGACTAAACGTAACTCCACTAAACTCAGTTTAAATGCTCAGATAGAACCAGAGCAGGAATGTGGACTGTAATTAGAATATTAACCTGCGACTACGAGGGGTCACTGGGGATTCGGGTAATCTCCTTCCCCCAACAGTGAACTGGAATCTCAGAATCTGTCAGGGGTCCAAAATCTGGGAACCTTATGGTACCACGCAATGGCATTCCCTGTATACAACTTCATAGACTCTCAGGGTCTCTCT
>NC_137505.1:5800000-5802500 GCF_041902795.1 Electrophorus electricus | reverse complement strand
GTGTGTATGTGTTCTCGTGTGTATGTGTGATTGTGTGTATGTGTGTTCTCGTGTGTATGTGTGTGATTGTGCATGTGTGTGAATATACATTAACTCTCATTATCCTTGATGTACTTTACATTCCAGTGCACCAAGCAAAAATCCAGTTTTACATCTGAAATCCCTGAAACATGCATCATTTACTATATATGGACTTTTAACACCAAAACATGAAACACTTAGAACGATTCCACTGCCTTTGGGGGTTTTGTGTGCGTGTGTGTGTGTGTGCATAAGAATGTGCTACTTACGAGCTACTGAAACAAAAATCCTGTCCAGTCTGCCGGTGTTCATGTTGTGTCCTGTTCTCTTTGGCTGTCTACAGGACACACCAAACCTCCCACTACTAACAAAGACGTGTCTGTTATCGTACACTCTTCACTCCAAAGCAGCCGCAGACCAGACATCAAACATGCAGCTGCGCCATGTCACGCAGGCTCGACGGGGACTCTGGGAAACTGTCTTCTCTAAATACTGATACACTATTAACTATATGTAATAGCACCTAAAGTGAATTCCTCTCAATTCCCGGACAACACAGAAACCACTGCATAGCACCTACATGCTACATGTAATAACCACAGCAAACCTGAAGAACACACACACACACACACACACACACACACACACACACACACACACACACACACACATCCCCATGCATTTAGTTAGCACAGTAAACCTGCACAGTGCACACACATATGCACACAAGTACATGCACACATGCGCGTGCACACACACGCACGCACGCACACGCACACACATACACTGACTGAGAAACTCTCTTTGGATCACATGGCAACTCCATCCCACTTAAGCGCAGACGGTATATCTAGCCGATGCTAGGACTGACACCATGGGCCGTGCGTTCGTTCTCTCCCCCGGCTGCTGCACAAAGGCGTGCCGCAGGCCATAGTTCTGCGTGTGTATGTGTGTACGCAGGGCTGCGATCATAAAGGCACTTTTTATTAGCTGTTGCTTGATTTGTTCCTGCAGTGTTCGAGCAGTGAGCCGCTAAGTCGGCGGCTCCAGCTGTTGCTGCCGTCCCGCTGCTCCGCTCACGCAGCAGGTGTATAGCTCGCAAGGCCTGTCACACACACCCGCTCACATAACAAATAATAACGGCCTCCACACACACTGGTCATCCATCACCGTTATGGGCCTGACCCAAGAGACCGCCGTGCACACACATACACGCTGAAAGAGAAACACACATGCTCAGTCTGTGACACAACTACACACCTAAGTACACATCCAGTCAGACATGGACACAGATGCACATGTAGACAGGCAGAGGAGAACACGTGCATGATGTACACTAAGAGGCTGGTAGCCACACACACACACGCACGCACGCACGCACGCAATCTTTCTGTCCCTCACTCGGTCTCACACACAGAGGGCCTATCTATCATGGTTATGGTTCTGCTCTCTCGGCCGGCTTTCCTCGCCCTCGTCTTATGGCGGAGCTGTAAACGTAAACAGTTAACGCCGGGAGGGAAAAACTCTCAATGTAAAACCGAGAGAAGCTCAGTCTTCTCCCCTCTAGACACACACGGCCACTAAAAACTTCCAATTCGGGGATTTTTAACAGGGAAGAGTAAGTGGACAAAAACATCCTCTGGAATTCTAACAAAAAAAAATATCCCACAATGGCCAGATTGTGGCAGAGTGAAAATCAATTAGTCTTCCGAACAGCAAGAGTCCACATCTGGAGTAACTCAGCCAGGGGCCCAGAGAGTAGCTGGGGCGCACGCGGAGACCAGGGACGTGCAGCAGGTGACGGCAGCAGAACCAGGGCCACGCCCACAAAATGCGTCCAGAAAAAAGACAACGAAGTCATTTCCGCAGATCCAGCTTCACTATTGGCTGCGTCTTTATCACGTTCAGTGGCCGACCAATAGCAGACGAGAGAAGACTAACAACAAAGACAATCGCGAGAAATGTGACGTTATGGTGATGTATGAGTCTGAGGTGGCAGAAACGGACAGAACACCTGTGGGAACAAAACGTGTCACAGCTTTGCGGTTCTTATTACCAGAGCATGGCTCGCGTAAACATGCGAGCAACGAAACGAATGTGTCCTTACATTCTATATTTTTATCTGTAATCTTTGGTCTGTCCAGGAAAATATTGTATGACTTAATTTCACTAAAAAGGTACTGGTGTTTTGGTTTGTCGGAGAAGTTTTGTTTCGCTTGTTTCTGGGAGCGCGAGCGAGAGTTGATTAACGTGTTATTACAGCTTCGGGCGCGTAAAAGGATTTGATCAAAGTCACAGTGGGTTTCACTAAACCCGGGTGAGGATGACGGTTACGGCAATATGAGACAGAAAACAAGGGTAGAAGAAAGAGTCTAGCCGAGGAGGGCTTCTGGGTAATTGTGCTCTCTGACTGGTAGACTGCACAGAGACTTCGCTCACGCTTCCTCGTCGCTTTCTCGTGTGAGTTCCTTTCTGGATA
>NC_137505.1:5792500-5795000 GCF_041902795.1 Electrophorus electricus | reverse complement strand
CCCTCCTCACAACACAGACCCCTAAAGACTGCGCAATGTGAAAGGATTTGCTGAAAGGTGACTGACTTGCTCTGGGTGATGAAACAGGATTTCTGTGTAGGACGTCTACAGAGCAACTGTAAAATGATCAACATTAAGGGAACCATGACGGTTTGGCAGCACAGGTAATTATGAGAACACGGGAGGGGGGATGTCAGGTGAATATGGTTTAAAACACAACTGAAAAAGACTGGAACATGTTCACATTTACTTGACACTTTTATCCAAAGCAACTTACAATTATGACTGAGGTTAAGGGGCTCACCAGTGGCAACTCGGCAGTGGTGGGGCTTGAACCAGCAACCTTTTGACTACAACTCAAGTACCTTTGCCACCAAGAAAAGGAAAGGGTGTGACCTAAACGGAAGAATGACAGCAGGTGCCATGGAGGACCGCAGAGACTAACACTTAATGAAGGGGAAACTGTGGCAGACAAAACTTACGCAAGTCACAGAAGGAAAGGAAGCGTAACCTTTTATGTAAAGTTCATTGCACTGTTCACTACATACACTACAACACCCTTCTGAAGAGCTCGGGTTACACGTTAAAGGTGGGTTTGGAAAAGCCATTGCAAAATACCAGATCTAAATGCAAATGATTCCATAAATGACATTGCATGTCACAAGCAATTACAGTAAATACACATTATATTACTTATAAAAGCCCATTGAAAACAATCCACAGATTCAACAAGTGCATTCGGTGCCAACGCTTATCATTACCTCCCAAAGGCCAGGTTCTGCACCTTCCAACAATCTAGAACCTTCTAGAAACTGGAACTGTACAGTCCCTCCACGGAGGAAAGGCACAGCCTGGAGACCTCAGCGTGGGAAATGTGTGGTGTCCAGGATGTTCCTTTAGCTTATAAAGCACCTGGACATGAGAGAAACTTAACTTGCAAAAAGAAGTCCGCTAAAGTGTACACAGACAGGACACAGGAAGACAGAAGCACTGCATTGTGGGACAGTGGAGCAAGAATTGCTGAAGAGGACCATCCAGGGAGGCGCTTGCCCCAGAGAATATTAACCCCCCGTTCCAGAGTGATGAGTAGGAGGGTGGGAGTGGACTGGGATGAGTGTGTGTGCCTCATGCCAGTACTCGCAGAGTCACCAAAATCGATCACTTCCCTTTAAACTATCGGCAATCAAACACAACCCTTACAGGAGAAGCCCAGTTACAGTCCAGCACTGGGAACCAGTGCAGGTGAAAGATCAGTAAGGCTGAATCCAAAAGGCCCAACTGTTATAATGAGTATATTTACATTAATACACTACATCTCTGTCATTTGATTCACTACACCAGTCATTTGATTCACTACACCACTTGTCATTTGATTCACTGCATCACTGTCATTTGATTCACTGAGGATGTCGCACTACATACGAAAATGTAAACATTTTATGGTTGTTTACTTAAATAAGATAACTCCATGGCCCTGTATGATTTACTGTGACTGGGTGACACTGGACAGGTCATACACTACAGATCTCTGAAACTACAAGTATAGACATGATAAATGGTCATTTAGACCCTGCATTCAGTCCCATAAAATTATAGATTGATTTTTTATATGAGGAAATAACTGTGGTCACTATCAACAGTAAGAATTCAGCAGTGTTAAAACGTCTAGTGTTAAAAAACCCACTAAAACACAAAAGAAACACTTAAGAGTGACGATTTCAGGGAGAGAAAAAACGTTACCCATCGACTCCTCAAAACCACAAAAACATTTACAAGCTTGCGACAGCTGAGGCTGCCTCGGAAATCACGAGGATGATGTCTGTGAGGTCAGCAAAAGTGAGATTGCACGCTGAACACGGGTGAGGACCAACCTCTCTGCTTCTGCTCCCTCACAGCTGAAGAGTGTGGAGAGGGGAGAGAGGAAGATTATAACCTCACCTGCTGAGACTATAAAGCTTAAAAACAACAAAAACTAAAAACATCCCCACACAGCTCAGGGTTTATAACTGCAGCCGCCCTGCAGGACTGAACGTGAAGCGCAGTCATCTTGCCCTCCATTCTCACCTTGCTGTTTCTGTGAAAGAGTTCCCGGGGCACCGTAACGGCACGTCCGAACTATTGCAAGCAACCTGCCGGACCATGCCTTCCGGAAAGCTCCGGAAATCTGTCATCCTCCCCAGCATTTTACGGGGGAGAGTGAAGGATAGAGTTGTACTCTATAAAAGTTCTTTGAAAGGGTTTCGCCTGTCCATCGCTGGCATGCACGAGCTACAATGAAGCGTGTAATTGTAACACCATGTCTGAGACCTCTCAGAACTCTCAGGCCAAAATGTCTGTGTCATCACCTGTGTCTGGCCGTGAAATACTAGAGCTAACGTCACTGCTCCTCATACTGAGAGCACAGGAGGTGAGGGGAGTTGGGAGGGGGCAGAAGGTGAAGGTAGGTGGGGAGGGGCAGAAGACAGAGAAGCACCTCTGTGTTGGTGAAGGGAGCATACAA